>NC_136939.1:2977075-2988433 GCF_949987615.1 Pollachius pollachius | reverse complement strand
CGGTGTCTTTCATCTCGCTCGCCCTCTCTCTCCGGTAATCAATCAAGTAGAGCGGCCTTGTTGATATTTCCTTTATGTGCAGTTGATCGTTTAATGGACTGCTGGATCAATAGGTCTGATGAGAGGTCATGTCGGAACATGATACGCTGTTGACCACTGGGATTCCTCCAGTGACCCCCCTGTCCTCCTCGTCTCTGACCTCCCCCCACCTACTCCCCCTCTCCTCTCTCACCTCCCCCTACTCCCCCCTGACGGCCACTGACTCCCCCCTCACCTCCCCCCTTACTCCACAGAGCTCCGTCGAGGAGTGTAGGAGCATCCAACACTTGCATCCAAACAGGCTCAATTAATGGAGGAAAGATTAAGACGATCTGCAAATCACAGAACAGGTTTCCCTCTACAAACTGGATCCAACCAGAGCGGAGAGAGCAAGAGCGACATAGGCAGGGAACCTGATTGGCTGGGGTGTTTACACCACTGTCAGGCACGCCCATATGTGGACATCCGGATGGCCTCCCCTTTATAGCCGTCCGCTGAGCCCACGCCGGTACCGCTAGCATCAGCAAACATACACATCGGTTGCTAGGTGACCAGAACACCCTTGTTTTGGTCGAGGAGATTTTAAGGTACCAATTTGTGTTTCGGAAAACAGCGGTTGAAGTCTGATCCCTGAGAGTAACAATAGGTGTCAGCATGTCGCAGGAATAGGAGACTTGATCATAGTAGTCAGCTGCGTGTGATTTAATTCATTAATCATCGTGAATTACCCGTCTGGATTGACACTGGATGTGTAGCACAAAAGGAGACGAATAAGAATAGGAAAGGGGTAGGAGAGGATTATAAGAAAATCACTCTCATTGTCAAGCAAGGGATCAAGTACATGCATAGTGTGTGTGTGTGTGTGTGTGGGTGTGTGTGTGTGTGTGTGTGTGTGTGTGGGTGTGTATAAGTGTGTATTACTGAGAAGTAGAAAGCAGTGGTAAGACGCACCATGCTAAGTATATATAAATATATAAATGAATAAGGGTTTCCTCAGCAAAGTCTGTAATCTGTACACTAATCCGTCTTTAGGCAGCCTAAACAACGAGAGAGAGTGTGTGTGTGTGGGGGGGGGGGGGGGGGGGGGTAAATCCTATTTCTTAACCCAACGCTGCCACCCAACCCAACACAGAGTCCCACAGACACCCACAGAGAGTGAGACCCACAGAGAGTGAGACCCACAGAGATTGAGACCCACAGAGACCCACAGAGAGTGAGACCCACAGAGATTGAGACCCACAGAGACCCACAGAGAGTGAGACCCACAGAGAGTGAGACCCACAGAGACCCACAGAGAGTGAGACCCACAGAGAGTGAGACCCACAGAGATCCACAGAGAGTGAGACCCACAGAGACTCACAGAGCGTGAGACCCACAGAGAGTGAGACCTACAGAGAGTGAGACCTAAAGAGACCAACAGAGTGAGACCCACAGAGACCCACAGAGAGTGAGACCTACAGAGAGTGAGACCTAAAGAGACCCACAGAGAGTGAGACCTACAGAGAGTGAGACCTATAGAGACCCACAGAGAGTGAGACCTACAGAGAGTGAGACCTATAGAGACCCACAGAGAGTGAGACCTACAGAGAGTGAGACCTATAGAGACCCACAGAGAGTGAGACCCACAGAGACCCACAGACATACAGGCTAAAAAGCCCACTCTCACATCCTGCACCCGATGAGGAGTAACAGGAGGAGGAGGAGGAGGAGGAGGAGGAGGATGAAGAGGAGGTGGCAGAAGAGGATGGGGATGAGGAGCAGGAGGAGAGATGGGTGGAGAGAGAGGGTGAGAGAGGGTGAGAGAGGGTGAGAGAGGGTGGAAGAGGAAAGAGGGTGAGAGGAGAGAGCCTGGTCTGTCAGATGAATGTGTTTCCATCTCTTTCCTTCCAGGCCGGTTACCCTAATTGACAATATACTCTGACACGCGCACTATGTGTGTCACCGTGTGTGTCCACGCATGTGTGTGTGCATGCGTGTTTGCGTTTGTGTGTGAGACAGAAGGGAGAGAATAAAAAACTAACAAAGGCAGAGAGAATAGCAAAGAGGCTGCGACCAAACAGTGTGTGTGTGCGTGTGTGTCTTTGTGTGTGTGTCTGTGTGTGTGTGTGTGTGTGTCTGTGTGTGTGTGTGTGTGTGTGTGTGTGTGTGTGTGTGTGTGTGTGTGTGTGTGTGTGTGTGTGTGTGTGTGTGTGTGTGCGTGTGCAGACATGGGCAAGTGAGTGTAGTAGTGTGTAAATAGTCAATAATAGGCGACACTTGTCAGCCCAATACTGTGTACACATAAAGGCCTCGGTCAGACATTGTTGAACCTCCCCCCTCCCTCCCACTCACTCCCTCCCCCTCCCTCCCTCTCTCTCTATCTCTCTCTCCCTTTCTGGCTCTCTTACTAGGCCTCTCAAGCAGAGATAATTACACCTATTGTGCCTCTTCCACACACACACACACACACGCACACACGCGCACACACACAAGCACACACACACACACACACGCACACACGCACACGCACATGCACACACACGCACACACAAACACACACACACAAGCACACGCACACACACACACACAAGCACACGCACACGCACACACACGCACACGCAAACACACACGCACACACACACACACACACACACACACACCAACACCCACACACTCCCACACCAAGATGAGATGCACACACACACTCAATTCTTTTTTTCTCATTAACACATCCATACACGTGCCTACTCAGCCTTACTGAGCAAAAGATGGAGGCCATCTGTTTATATCACTCTATCTCTCTCTATTAATCTATCTATCCGTCTCTCTATCAATCACACTATATTTTTATATATGTATGTATGTATGTATCTATCTATACATCTATGTCTATATGTATGTGTCCATCTGTCCTTCTATCTATCTATCTATCTATCTATCTATCTATCTATCTGTCTATCTGTCTGTCTGTCTGTCTGTCTGTCTGTCTCTCTTTCTCTCTCTTTAACTCTATATCTGTCTCTCTCTCTTGGGCTATCTTTCTATCTCCCTGTTTGTGTGTGTCTGTGTGTGTGTGTGTGTGTGTGTGTGTGTCTGTGTGTGGGATTGTGTGTCTGTGGGTGTGTTATGGGCCCACACACACATACACACACACGCACACACACACACACACACGCACACACACACACACACACACACACACACACACACACACACACACACACACACACCAGGTAGATATTAAACATGCATGCCACGTTAATGTTCATAAAGTTTAAACTTTAATGAACCTTTCTCTTATTCCAGACATAAATGGCTTTATTGTGTTTCCTGTGTGTTTGTGTGTGTGTGCGCACGTACGTGTGTGTGTGTGTCTGCATGTGTGTGTGTGTTAACATGGGCTAGAGTGCTAAAAGACAAGTGTATCTGATAATGGATTCGGTGGCTTTGTGTTCATACACAGATTTACAAGCTGATCTGCTCTTCTGACAAACAGCTCTGCATGTCAGGCTCTCTCTACCTCTCTATCACGCTCTCTATACCTCTCTCTCTCTCTACCTCTCCATACCTCTCTTTCTCTCTACCGCTCTGTCTCTCTACCTCTCTGTCTATACATCTCTTTCTCTCTCTCTCTCTCTCTCTCTCTCTCTCTCTACCTCTATCTATAATGCTCTCTCTCTACCTCTATCTCCCTCTCTCTCTCTATCTCTCTTTCTCATTAGCATTTTATTGAATTCATACATGCTCTACTGGCATGGTACATCAACATTTTCATTGTCAAAGCAGTTCAACAATGTAAGCAGAGGAGGTGTGTTTGTTCCCAGTGTCGGGACGGTGCGGGAGGGTGGAGCCGGAGGTAAATAGGTCAGAACGAACCACTTCCCTCCAAACCCTACGCTTCCTAGCCGGACTGCAAAGTGGGGCAGGAGGGGGGTTGTACATATGAACACACACACACACACACACACACACACACACACACACACACACACACACACAAACAGACACACACAGACACACACTCTAACACACACAACTCAAGGTGACGCACAAAAAACAGAACAAGGCTCCAGATGGGGAGTGTGTGAGTGTGTGAGTGTGTGTGTGTGCGTGCGTGCGTGCGTGTGTGTGTGTGTATGAGACATATGAGGGCCTTATGGGTGAGACATGTGAGGACCTGTCGGGGTTCAAAGGGCAAGACTGTGTTTTGTTATGTCATGAAGCCAGCACCCGGGTTAGCTAGCGGATCAGGACGGGACTATTAGGAGCTAAGGGTCAGGACGTTAGCAGTGTGGCTAAGAATCGGGATGCTAGCAGTATTAGCATGCTAAGGATCAGGATCATATCAGTGTTACTAAGGATCAGGATGCTAGCAGTATAAGCATGCTAAGGAACAGGATTCTAGTGCCAATAGCATGCTAGCCGTCAGGATCCTAGCTGTTTAAGCATTCTAAGGATCAGGATGTTAGCAGTGAAGTGTCAGGATGCTAGCGGTATTAGCATGATATTGTGCAGGACGCTAGCAGATTTACGATAGCAAAGCATCAGGATGCTTGCGGAATTAGCATTTAAACTATCAGAATGTTAACGGTACTTCCACGCCTAGGGTCCGTGTGCTAGCGTTGTTAGTGGTATCAGGGTCAGAGCGTATGCCGAACGCGACGCCTTCCAACAGGACGACCCCGTGACCCCTGAGGAACAGGTGCCGACGACCTCGCTGGCTAGTGGGCTAGCCAAGCAGCCGCGGCTCTTCGAGAGCTTCCTGAACCAATCAGTGACACAAAGGAAGCTCTCGGCCGGGCGTCGCTGAAATGAACATCCGACTGCCGGGGCACACAAAGAAGGCTTTCAGTCACCAAATCAATTTTAATTTTCTCATCTTCATTAGACCTACACACTGCCAGTCCCCTGGCCAAGCAGACGGACAAAGAGAGAGAGCGAGAGGCTGAGAGGGAGGGAGAGAGGAAACAAGCGAGGAGGTGAGGTAAAAAGAAGAGAGATTAAGAGAGTGAGAGAGAGAGAGAGGGAGAGTGAGGGAGACAGAGAGAGGTAGAAACAGCTAGGGATGTAATAGATGAGGATATGCAAGGCGAGAGAACAATTGAGCACTTATCTGAAGCCAGAGAGCTGATAAGGTCATCAGCAGACAGTTGGCTGAATAAGAACCACTACAGCCCTCATTCAATAAGACACGTCCCTTATATAACACTGTGTGTGTGTGTGTGTGTGTGTGTGTGTGCGTGCGTGCGTGCGTGCGTGCGTGCGTGCGTGTGTGTGTGGTGTGTGCGTGCGTGCGTGCGTGCGTGCGTGCGTGCGTGTGTGTGTGTGTGTGTGTGTGCCTGCGTGTGCGTGCATGCGAGTGTGTGTGCAGTGTATGGGGATGCAAAGTGTGTCTTCCACTCTGCAGGGATGTTGTTGTTTATGCGTCCACGGGTCTGTTTTAGTCCCTTCTGCGCATGTGAGGGTCCATGTGTGTGTGTTGACTGTGTTCATGTCATGAAGTGTATCAGCATGCATGTGCACGATGAGTTCTCCTGCTACGCACGTGTTTGTGTGTGTGTGTGTGTGTGTGTGTCTCTGTGTCACTGTGCATCCATCTGTGAGCGGAAATCATTTCAATGTGCAGCAGACCCTGGGCTGCAGAGACAGATGTGATGCTGTTTTCCTGCTTGATATTATTATTATTGTTAATATTAATATGATGTGTTGTTACATTGAGGGGACTGCCGTTCCTGTGTCTTGAGTTGATGAGGTCATCGTCTGCTCAGGTCAGGGTCAAAGGTTAAAGGGCACAACCCTGTAAGTGTGTCTCTGTTGATGTGTTCGTTGTCGTGTGTGTGTGGATTTGTCACTGTCACGTGTGTGTGTGTGTGTGTGTGTGTGTGTGTGTGTGTGTCTGTGTTGTAATATGTTTGTGTTTGTGTGTGCAGGAGTGTTCAGCAAGCATGTGAATGTAACTATCCCTCCTCACACTCACTGCTCATTAAGTGACCTACATACCCCTAATCACACACCACAACTACACACCACAACTACACACTACAGAATACATACCCTTAATCACACACCACAACTACACACTACAGACTACACACTACAGACTACATACCCCTAATCACACACCACAACTACACACTACAGACTACACACTACAGACTACATACCCCTGATCACACACCACAACTACGCACTACATTCTATACACTACATACCCCTAATCACACAACACAAATTCACACTACACACTACATACCCCTAATCACATACAACAACAACAACAACATACTACCACTAAATACCTGTCTACACAACTAAACATGCAAAAACACACACACAGATACACAGACAAACACACACACACACACACACACGCACACACACACACACTTCCACTACATTATATACACACCACACAGATCACATTCCCCTTATAACACTCTGTGACTACACACGACACCTACAACATTCCCTATACTAAATACCCATACAAACCAGCAAACACACACACACACACACACATACACACACACACACACACACACACACACACACACGCACGCACACACACACACACACACACACACACACACACACGCACACACCAACACATTTGTTGTGTTGTCTCCCTTTCCTCCCAGACTTCATCTGGTGACTTGTGTCCACTGAACTCCTCAAGAGATCCGGGATCTCATAAGACCGTCTCCTGGTTCTGTTCTGGGTTTGTCTTGCTGTTCACACACTGCTCTACATTGTGAATGAGAGAGGGTGTGTGTGAGAGTGTGTGTGAAGGAAGGTAAGAGAGCGACAGGGTGTGTAAGAGAGTGAGAGCAAGTGGCAGAGAGTGAGAGAAGGTGTATTTGTACGTCAGTGTATCAGACGTGTGCAATTAGGTGTGTGTGTGTGTGTTTTTGTGTGTGTGTGTGTGTGTTTGTTTGTGTGTGTGTGTGTGTGTGTGTGTGTGTTGGGGGGGTGTGGGTGTGTGTATGCATGTTTGTATGCATGAATGTGTGTGCATGCATTTGTCTGTGTTTGTGCGTTTGTGTTTGCATGTGTTAGCGGTGTGTATGTGTGTGTTTGCATGCATGTGAATGCATGTGTGTGTGCATGTGTGTGTATGCATATGTGTGTATGCATGTGTGCGTGAGTGTGTATGTGTGTGCGTGAGTGTGTATGTGTGTGTGTACACAAAATATAAAACTCCATCTGTCGCGACCTGAGGCCATTCTTGCCCTACTACCCTCCTTGCTTCCTTTCTTCTTTCTCCTCTACTCCTTTCTCCCTCTCCTCCCCTTCCTCCTCGCCCTCTCTCCCTCTCTTCTACTCCACTCTCCTCTCCTCCCATCCATGGTCCTCCCTCTCCTCCCCTCCACTCCTACCGTCCACATCTCTTCTCCTCCTCTCTTCTCTCCTCTCCTCCCTCTCCTCCTCTCCTCTTCTCTCCTCCCTCTCCTCTCCTCTCCTCCCTCTCCTCTCCTCCCTCTCCTCTCCTCTCCTCTCCTCCCTCTTCTCTCCTCTCCTCTCCTCCCTCTCCTCTCCTTTCCTCCCTCTCCTCTCCTCTTCTCTCCTCTTCCTCCTCCCTCTCCTCTCCTCTCCTCCCTCTCCTCTCCTCTTCTCTCCTCTCCTCCCTCTCCTCTCCTCTCCTCTCTGCTCCTCTCGTCTCTTCTTTTCTCCTCTCCTCTCATCTCCACATTTAGAAGGCAACAAATGCATCATCATGATATATCGAACAACAAGCTCCATACACATTATATAATCATAAACTCTGTTTGCCTCACGTAAGGACCCATTGTATTGGGAATGACACACACACACACACATGCACATGCGTGCACGCACCCCCACACACACACACAGGCAACCACACACAGATAAGAATGAGGTTAATGAAGATGGATGTTGGGAGTGTCTAATTGTGGCCTGGTTGTTCAAGGACGAGGTGGAGAGAGAGAGGAGACACTTTTATATGTGATGGAGGAACACATCACAGCTGTAGACACCAGAGAGAGAGAGAGAGAGAGAGAGAGAGAGAGAGAGAGAGAGAGAGAGAGAGAGAGAGAGAGAGAGAGAGAGAGATGGAGGGAGAGAGAGAGGGAGGGAGAGAGAGAGGGGGGGGAGAGAGAGAGGGAGGGAGAGAGAGAGAGGAAGGGAGAGAGGGAGGGGGAGAGAGAGAGAGGAAGGGAGAGAGAGAGAGGGGGGGGAGAGAGAGAGAGCGAGAGAGTGAGGGAGAGCGAGCGAGCGAGCGAGAGAGAGAGAGAGAGAGAGAGAGAGAGAGAGCGAGACGGTGAGGGAGATATCACAATCAGAAATACTTTATTGATCCCTGGGGAGAAATTGGGTGGTTGCAGTTGCTCCCATTCTAGAATAAAATATGTATAAGCGTACACACACTGGACATTTATAATGTATAAACAGACAGGACAGACAGCTTTGATCACAATGTGTGAGGACCTGTGTCAAGGAGGAGGAGGAGCAGGACGAAGAGGGAGGTGAAAAAGAGGAGGTGGAAGTAGAAAATGGGAAGGCAGGAGAGGAGGGAGGGCAGTGTTTATGTGTGTGTGTGTGTGTGTGTGTGTGTGTGTGTGTGTTTGTGTGTGTGTGTGTTTGTGTGTGGCCGTGTGGTCACTGATCACTGAACAGGAGATGAGAGCAAGCAGATTTTCATTTCTTAACAATATACACCTCATACACACACACACACACACAGACACACAACACATGGTTACACAGACGCACACACACACTCACACACTCACACACCCACACCGCATAGTTACACACACACACACACACACACACACACACACACACACACGTCGGCGGAGGGCTGTACCTGTCGTGATGGAGACGGTGTCTCTCTCCCAGGAGACCACGCTCACGTACTCCTGCACCGCGGGGGGGATCAGGCACTTGAACACGGCCACGTTGCCCCGCATGGACCGCTGGTCAGCCACACGCACCGTGTAGGGTTCCCTGAACACTGCACACACACACACACACACACACACACACACACACACACACACACACACGGTAAAGGTTACCTTCCCATTGTGGTGATGGTGCTGTTGCATGCTTTTATCCAAAGCTTCCTACAACACTGAGTGTCCCTCACGTGACTCCCAGCATGGGTGTCCCCAGTCGGAATAGAACCCCCAACCCTAGCAGTGTTAATGCCATGCTCCACCGGCTGAGCTACACGCAGGAGGGAGGGTGAACCGGGGGCTGATGAAGGGGTGACGGGAGCGAGGAGGAGAGGAGGAGAGAGGGGAACATGTATAAGTGAACCCATGGTTGATGGTGCGCGTCGCATCCACTAGAGAGAGGAGGGGAGAGGATGGGCGAGAGGGAGGAGAGGTGAGGAGAGAAGGAGGAGAGATGAAAAGAGAGGGAGGAGAGGTGGAGGAGAGGTGAAGAGAGAGGGAGGAGAGGGGTGAGGAGAAATGGAAGAAAGGTGAAGAGAGAGGGAGGAGACGGATGAGGGGGAGGAGGAGAGAAGGAGGAGATGGCCGAGGAGAGAGGGAGGAGAGAGGGAGTAGGGACGCGAGGAGAGAGGTGAGGAGAGAAGGAGGAGAGAAGCAGGAGACGGCCGGAGAGATAGGGAGGAGAGGTGAGGCTAGAGAGAGGAAGGGAGGGTCGTGGTGTTACATCCACTGCAGGTTCATTAAATATTTAAATATTTGCCACTCTGAATAAGCCCAGACTCATTAGTGGAATTACAGGAGGTGAGAATATGCGGAGGTTGCTAAGGAACTGATCCGATCCTCTTCCCTGGCAACAGCCGTGTGCAGAGACCAGCTCTGTCATTGCTACACAGGACATACATGTTGTTGTTTTGTTTGCCAGAGCAGACTCATGAAATCACACGCCCTGATGATATTAATGTAAGCCAACTGAATGTGAAAATGTTCTGGATGTTGTATCCGGTGTAAAAGGTATTCCGACTTCACTCACTGACGTAATCCTCAACACCAAACTCTTTGCCGCCAAAATGCCTGGCAATATTGGCAATAGAGTATTCTTTGTATTTATATATTATTAGAATGAATACTGAATAAGTATATATAAGGGTATTATATGCAGTGGTATTATCAGATAGATATTATACATAATGTTAGTATAAGAGTATTATGGGTGCTATGCGACAGCATTATACACTGCTAAACATTGGTATAGTAGTAGTATATTAGGAGTATTGCGTGTTCGGTGCTGTCGCCTCCCATCCCTCTGTGTTTCCTCCTGTCCTCTATAGTGCCAGGCTAAATATAGCCCCAGCACACTTCTTTAATTATCTCTCATTAACCAAGCTAAACGCTAATTGGTGCATCCCACAGATTGGCTGGCTGTAGCCGGGCGGAGGAGGAACAGAGGGTTGCGTGGGAGGTGTAGTTCGTCGTGGGCAAGGTGGATCAAGGTGCTGTGCAGATTATGTCCTTCTAATGCCATGACGACCTGTCATGCTCTACACCCACTCATACCAACGCTAGCTGTAAATTCCTTTTATACTAATACTGCATTTGATACAATACATCAATGTGCGATACATTGTTTTGAATGTAGCCCTGTCAGTCAGTTTAACCTCGAACATCACGTCTGTCAGCTTAATTTAACACTGTCCCTTAGTCTAATTTAAGCACCGGTCCCTTAATCTACCTAACTCACCTGTCCTTAAGTCTAACTTACACACCTGTCCCTCAGCCTACCTGACACACCTGTCCCTCAGCCTACCTGACACACCTGTCCGTCAGCCTACCTGACACACCTGTCTGTCAGCCTACCTGACACACCTGTCCCCAGCCTATCTGACACACCTGTCTGTCAGCCTACCTGACACACCTGTCTGTCAGCCTACCTGACACACCTGTCCGTCAGCCTACCTGACACACCTGTCTGTCAGTCTACCTGACACACCTGTCCCTCAGCCTACCTGACACACCTGTCCCTCAGCCTACCTGACACCCCTGTCAGTCAGTCTACCTGACACCCCAGTGACACCTGTGGGTCAGGTGTGCACATGACTCACCAGCCTTGATGCGTATGTTGGGGCTGCGTATCTTCCCGGCCTGGTTCTCGGCAGTGCAGAAGTAGTCGTTGTCGTGGATGTAGCTGTTGTAGGCGGAGGGCGAGAAGGGGTACAGCTGCAGGGTGCCGTTGGCGTGGACGTGGCGGATGTGCGGCACGTCGTAAATGTCATCGCCGGTGGCCAGGTACCAGCGCAGAGCGGCGCTGGGGGTGCCGGCTGCAGGGCAGGGCAGGGACACCCCCAGAGAGCTGGAGTAGGTCACCCTCTGCAGGGAGGCATTCACAAAGTACAGCCTGCTGGTGCCCACATCCTCACTGTGT
>NC_136939.1:2962075-2972075 GCF_949987615.1 Pollachius pollachius | reverse complement strand
CAGACCACCAAACAACACACTAACACAACATACAATAGACTTACATTATCCGTAAACACAAAATAAAGTACACTACCACACACACACTAAGCGACAAAATAGTAAACACATCAGCACACAAACAAACAACACACCAATACCTAAAAATGCAGATAAAAACAACACCACCACCTCTGCTCCTCCACCTCCTCTTCACCTCTACCACCACCTCCACCTCCTCCTCCACCTCCTCTTCACCTCTACCACCACCTCCACCTCCTCCTCCACCTCCTCACCTCTACCACCACCTCCACCTCCTCTCCTCCACCTCCTCTTCACCTCTACCACCACCTCCACCTCCTCCTCCACCTCCTCTTCACCTCTACCACCACCTCCACCTCCTCCTCCGCCTCCTCTTCACCTCTACTTCCTCCTCCGCCTCCTCTTCACCTCTACCACCACCTCCACCTCCTCTCCTCCACCTCCTCTTCACCTCTACCACCACCTCCACCTCCTCCTCCGCCTCCTCTTCACCTCTAACACCACCTCCACCTCCTCTCCTCCACCTCTTCACCTCTACCACCACCTCCACCTCCTCCTCCACCTCCTCTTCACCTCTACCACCACCTCCACCTCCTCCTCCACCTCCTCTTCACCTCTACCACCACCTCCACCACCTCCTCTTCACCTCTACCACCACCTCCACCTCCTCCTCCAACTCCTCTTCACCTCTACCACCACCTCCTCCTCCTCTCCTCCAACTCCTCTTCACCTCCTCTTCACCTCTACCTCCTCTCCTCCACCTCCTCTTCACCTCTACCTCCTCCTCCGCCTCCTCTTCACCTCTACCACCACCTCCACCTCCTCTCCTCCACCTCCTCTTCACCTCTACCACCACCTCCTCTCCTCCGCCTCCTCTTCACCTCTACCACCACCTCCACCTCCTCTCCTCCGCCTCCTCTTCACCCCTCTACCACCACCTCCACCTCCTCCTCCACCTCCTCTTCACCTCTACCACCACCTCCACCTCCACCTCTTCACCTCCACCTCCTCTTCACCTCCAACACCACCTCCACCTCCTCTCCTCCACCTCCTCTTCACCTCTACCACCACCTCCACCTCCTCTTCACCTCTACCTCCACCTCCTCCTCCACCTCTTCACCTCCACCTCCTCCTCCACCTCCTCTTCACCTCTAACACCACCTCCACCTCCTCTCCTCCACCTCCTCTTCACCTCTACCACCACCTCCACCTCCTCCGCCTCCCTCTGTCCTCCCATCGTTCCCCTCCTCTCATCTCAGTTCACTAACGACTTCATCACCTGGCCTTATGATGTCACTTCCTCTATATTTTTGGGTGCAGAACCCTGACTGTGAGAGCCAATCAGGATCAGGATCTGCTCTGGGGGGGGGGGGGGGGGGGGGGAGAGGGGGTAAAGGGAGGAGAGAACAGAGGAGAGAGCGAGGAGGTGAAGGGAGAGAACAGAGGAGAGAGGGGAGGAGAAGGGAAGAGAGAATAGAGGAGAGAGAGGAGGTGAGGGAGAGAACAGAGGAGAGAGAGGGGGAGAAGGGAGAGAACAGAGGAGAGCGAGGAGGTGGAGGGAGAGAACAGAGGAGAGAGAGAGGAAGTGAAGGGAGAGAACAGAGGAGAGAGAGGAGGAGAAGGGAGGAGAGAACAGAGCAGAGAGAGGGGGAGAAGGGAGAGAACAGAGGAGAGAGGAGGTGAAGGGAGGAGGGAGAACAGGATGGAGATTGAGGAAGGAGGAGGTGTGAAGTGTGAACTCCTGGATTGGCGTGGGGGGGGGTTGGTTTTCTGGTAAGTAGTTGATTGGCGTGCGGACAAGTGTGTGTGTGTGTGTGTGTGTGTGTGTGTGTGTGTGTGTGTGCGCAGGATGGATGGACTATGGGGGGGTTATATCTAATTAAGACAAGGGTGTGCCCCAACACCTCATTCTTTTTTTTACGTTAGGCCCACACCCTGCACCCCCCCCCCCCCCCCCCCCCCCCAACAACCCCCCCCCCCCCATGCTGTGTCAGGGAAACAGTGTGCTAGTTCAGCAGTCCCCTGGGACAAGCCCCCCCCCCCTCCACACACACACACACATCAAAGCCTCCTGTTCCTCTTAATGTGAATATCAACTCAGAGCTCCACCAGTCCCCTCAGCAGTCTGCATAACACGCCCCTCCCCCAGCCTTTAATTCTGCCTAGTGATGAGGGAGGGAGAAGGAGGGAGGGAGGGAGTGTGAGAGAGGGAGGGGAGTAACTGCTAGGGGAAACGGAGGAGGTGAAGAGAGAGAGAGAGGCAGAGATAGGTGAGAAAAAGAGGCAAAGGAGGGAAACAAATAGAAAATAATCCTTTAAAAACGTGATTCTGCGATTAGATTAGAAAATAAGCAAAACGACAAAAGCAGTGATTAATTATGACCCTGTGACGTTTAATTGGTCAGGTGAGGAAGGGAAAGAGAGAAGGTTTCACTTTGTTTTTTTTTGCAGCATCCATCGCGCCTCGTGCGCTCGGGCACGAATAGGTCGAAATTCAAGGCGTACATTCATGTTTCGTTCTTGGACACACTTTTGCGGTTACATTTAAATGTGCTGGTTTATCGAGGTGGACGGGGGCACTTTAGGAATGTCCGACAGGTTGTTAAGTCCTTCGCTAAGAAAGCCGAGGAGGCCTTTTCAGGGAGTTTAAGTGGGCCTGTCGGTCAGCCTCGGACACGGAGACTCTCTGAAGTCAAACTAAATGACGATCAGGATCAAAACAGAGTTAACCGATGACGCATAAAACGTAAATATTTGTGAACAGATTCGATTGGCAAAATACAAGCTGGCAATCATGGATACTCCTGTCGTTGGGTGGAGTCTCAAATTGCAACGCAGATTGAGCAGCCAATAGGCGCGCAGGGATTCAGCAGAGGGGGTGCGTGTGTTTGGGGGAGGGGGGCGGGGGGGGAATCACGAGGTGAAGGTTGACGGATTGCCCTACACTGATTACTATTTTATTTGAAACAAGTGACAAAGTTAGACTGTTATATCAAGGCCTAGTATTTATATTTGTAATTATAAATCAGGTTCGTTAATTAACTGAAATATTTTAACGTTTCAAACGTTGCTCTCTTTCCTTTTTATATTATTTAAACTAAAAAAATAAATAGGTAGAAATACACGCAAATAGACTTCATCACCTACATGGGTGGTCTATAGAAAGAAATGCGGTGTTAGCCCAAAATATATTTATATAACCAATACTTTAGAGGCTACGTGTAGGCCTGCTTAATCAGTGACATAGGGCCAAATATAAGACAACGATTCTAACCTTTTTGTTATTGCAACTTTCACAACAAATACAATCTAAAGAAAACGAGAGCCAAGCAGCACAAATGTGAGGTGGGTTCTCGTCCTGTTAATAATCGAAAATAGGTAATATATTCCATTATATATTCCCAAGCATATATGATCTGAAGAGTTATGGTCGGAGAGAAAATACAAATGTTCGTAAATAAGAACGGTGTGGGCCTATCGGTCTGGTGTGTTTTAAACCAACTGTCACCCGACTGTCAGGGGAGTCAAGTCGGATTCAGATTATTAATGTGGAGAGCCCAAAAGGGGCTGCCCCCATTACGTCCCCCAACACACCAATACATGCGTTCACGCGTGTGTGCGCGTGCCCGCGCGGGGCTCCAGGTGCGCTGTTAGGGAGAACAAGCCCGGGCTGGTCCACCGCAGCACCTGGACACCACATACATTTATTCAAAAGAGCTGATTTAATTATGTCCCCCCGCAAATAACATGTTCTCTACTTTGAATTGCACAGGCCCTAAATCTATATAAACACAGGCCTTCTGCTGGTTAAATAACGCTGCGCAGGGATGTGATCGTCAGCCTTTAAATGAACAGAATGCGGTATAAAGAATCGTCAGTAAACACTGAGGAGAAACACCGCCGAGCGCGAGGCCTCGGCTGCACAATTCATTAACTCACCATTTAAAATATCCAAACGAGAACAACACTGCAAACACACGAATGACCAGCGAATCGTCTGAATTAAACTAAATCAGGATAATATTTTCCTGGGGCTCGACTTTAGATTAAAGACCACATTCAGATCAGCAGTCCCCATGTTGGGTGTTTGTGGCAGCGACATTAACATCATTTACAACATGTTCAGACATGTTTCCAAGGGGCAGAGTGCTTTAATGGAGAGATGTGTGGTGAGTTGGAGTTGTTTTTCATATTGTGAGGATTATTATAATGCACTGGAATAGCAGGGGATCAACTAACAGGGTCAGGGATTTATGTGACCAAAGAAATATGAAAAGAAAAATCGACAGGAAGACTGAAATATAATTATGTTGCCTTCCATAAAGGCCTAAATGTGCAAATCAGAAAACAATAAAAAAAAATATGTATTTACATATTAGCCTATGCGATAGAAACGTTCAACGCAATGGTGATTTATAATGCCAAACATTGGTTGGCACAAGAAAATGAGCCAAACCCTGCAAAACCCATTTCTAATAATTATTCAGTCTGAACAGCATTTGTGGTGGAGCTGAATTAGCCACATTTAGAGGGAAGATGGCCTCTTAACGGAGAGCACCCAGCGAACAGCTGCAGACCCCCGGAGACACAAGGAAGCCTTTCACAAATCACTAAACACTCCCAAATATGTCCAATGTGCCCAGCAACTTTGAGAGAGAACTGTCAAGTTGAGAAGTAAAGTAATCGATTTGTCATTTTCCCCGGCCTCTCGTTCGCTCAGCTTCTCTCCATCCCTCTCTCCCTCTCTCTGTATTTGCACCCCATTCTCCCTATTCAGCCATTTTACATATTCATAACTGTAGATGGTAATGCGAAAACAAACCCTGCTATCCCCACCATCCCTGACACCGCGCGTCCATTTCACCCAAAACGTCGAGCAAAAAGCCCCCCAACTGGCATGCGGAACATCTGTACTTGTGGGAACGCGGTGCGTCTTTACGTTTAGTTTCATTAAACAATCTATTCTTCTCAAGTTGTCATTATGGCTCACAGTGACACATTACAGCCCAGCAATCCACGTCCTGCATTCCTCCCCATCCCTACCGCACACAAACCACCGCTTTGAGTCCAATCACGCACAATATTACTACTTTACACCAAACTGTGCAGAAGTGAGACATTATGGGTTTTACAAACATGCAGAAGGATCGAATCTCGTGGTTTTTCTTACCTTCATGGAGAGAGTACAACAGGAGTAAAGTTACAAGCCACATGCCATAAATAGCAGGTCTATTCTTCAGGAATATTTGGCAATCCTGGCGAGTGAGAGACGCAGTTTTGGGCCAGGCAGTGCTCCGCGCTGGACTGGCGACTGTGTTCCCGGGAGGTGTCTCCAGCCCTGACGCCCCGCTAGCCATGGCGGGGAAATGAGGAGCGGCGCGGCCCCGCCCATACTCCCATCTCGCGGAGAGATTACCATACATACCAATTCATCTTTAACGCAACACAATCCCACGCGCCGCACCGCCGCCAGCCCGGGACGCCGCTCGCTCACCGGGAAATACTAATATGGTGTATTTTTTATGTTTTTAAAATCCTTTTTTTAGGGAAAGTGGATTAACCCCCCAAAGAGAGCCACGGACACCTTTGGAGAGCGCGCCCACCTGTGCGCAACACAAACGAAGCCTTCTTTTGCGCAACGGACCCACGAGCCAAACCAGGAGCCGAACGGGATTCTACCCAACAACCTTTTCTCGAAGCATTCCAGCTGGACTGAGCTGTTATACCGCCAGTTTCGTCTTTACATAAGACGTCCGTAGAGGCTGGAGAAAGCCAAGCACATGCAAGACAGGAGACGAGAAGACGGGAATAAAAGAGACATTGTTTAAATAAAACTGCAATCTTTTTATAAGGCTTTGGTGAGTCTTCACTACAGGGAACTTTTAAGACTGTCTGTCTTGTGTTGACACACACACACACACACACACACACACACACACACACACACACACACACACAAACACACAGACACACGCAGACACAAACGCAAGCACACACACACACACACACAAAAAGACATTCTGTCTCTCTCGCCCCTCTCTCACTATCTCTGCCATTCCCTCTTTCTCTCTCTCTCTCTCTCTCTCTCTCTCTCTCCCTCCCTCCCTCTCCCTCTTTTACACTGCACCACCTATTGGTAAATGGAGGAGTGTGATTTGGTAAAATAATAAAATTGCTTCATCATGTGTATTCTCTTTTAATGCCGGTTTTATGCAAAAGAGACCTAGAAGCAGCTAAGTGCATGCAGCCGTAACTATGGCATAAATACAAAACATACAAATTAGGCTACATTTTGAGTAATTTATTTTAAGTAGCCTACATGCTAGTCTATGTTTAAATTACTCATAATTAACCAAAGGAATAGCTATTGAAATGAACACACAAAACCTCACTCCCTCACTCCACAATTAAAGGTGATTAAATGCTACCCCTTCTTTGTATTAATGTGACCGCGGATAATGATAGCTGCACGATTCACTTCAATATTTGCATACGAAGGTTTAGGCCTATAAAAGAAGACACGGTGGCCCTTTTTAATGGGGCTACACGGGGAACATTGCATATTAATATTGATCAAATGGAAATAGGCCCAAGATTTTTTAAATTATAGATGGCTTGTTTGAATCAGTTTTAGCGCGATCAGTGTGAGAAGAATCACGATTCAAACCTCCATGAGCAATAGGCCTGGTTTAAGTTTCGATTACAAAACGGCTCGACTTGAACCTCAAACGGCGCAGTGCTCAGTTTCTCTGTGTGCTCGGCAAATTTAAACATTTAAATGTGATATCCTAGCAGCGCTTGTGTTGTCTGGTGAGCAGGGTTAATCCCCGGCGGGTCTCCAGCGACTCGCAGCAGGCCCACCTCCACATCCCTGACGGGCCTCTTCGAGGAGGAACACGGGGACCGCGTCTCTGCTGCCCCCTGCTGTCGGGAACCACGACGTCAGGCCCAGGGCTCTCGCTTAAACACGCCATTTCAGGTCGAACGAGAAAACACCACGTATCAACGAACTGAAAGGACCAAACCACGAAGATAACGAACACCTCCGTCAGCCGCCGACATCTTATCACTTAGAGGCTTACTTCTCTCGGCTGGAGGCGGTTGATCGTGTGGACGTGTTCGGTCTCCTCGGACCGCTGGAAACAGTTCAACCAGAGTGGGACACAAAACTTTGATAGCGCTCCAAAACAACCAATCATTTCAACACGTTCGTGTCTAATAACTTAAGTTTTCATGTTCACTTTTTAGACATTTAACACTCGAGCTAACGTTAGCTCTTCATAGCAGCACTCATCAATACCAGTAGGCCTACATAAGGGCCAGCAACGGTCCTGAACGGTTGATTCTTCCCGTCACAGTGGGTTTGCCTAGCTGCGCGAGGCTCTGACCCAAGGGACTGACACCTCGCGAGAACCGGTCGTATTCGACAGGAAAAATGGCCGACAGGGCAAATAATCAATCGGGGAAATTGAATTGATATCCGTTATGTTAATTGATATCTATGAAAATATATTTTATATTATACATTAAGGGCCAAAAATATGTATTCAAGCATTATTCAAGCTCTACTAGCTGCAGCCCCGAAAAAAAATGTTTTAACATGATTACAATACTAAACAGTCTCCAAAAACAATACTATGAGTCAGAAGAAAATAATCACACCCACTTCCATTTAGCTTTCAATCTAAACTTTATTTGACTTTGTGAGCATTTATTGATATGGTTGTGAGTGGGAACATCATTTGAGGGTGAGCATGATGCTGGCCGTTTTTCCGCGGTTAGCAGTTAGCTCTTATCTGGATGAATCCCGTCGCCCTGTTGGTATTGCTTGCAATGTCATCACAGTAACTCAAATGTGAAGTGTGACTAAACAGTTGAACGTTTCTTCCCTTGCATAGAGTTGCATGTCATCTGCATATATATAGGCTACATAAAGTCCTTATTGCAGCAATGTCAACACTCAATCTCCATCCATCTATTCCGGATATAAAGCGAAAGGCAATTTTCTCTTCTAACAATAAAATGAAGCGTGTTTAAGTGTGGTGTAGAGATTAGCTGCATGCTTTTGGTGCAAATCGGTTTAAAATAATCTAGACGTTTTTTTATGTTTGTCCAGATTTGTGTAGATGTCCTTCATTCTTCCCCAAAGATAAAGTGCTGAAACCTCCTGTGTGAGGTATTATTCCAGTAGCATGTTGGTTTGTTCAAGCGCCGCCAACCAATACTTCATCCTACTAGCAATCAAGTTCAAGTGTTACCTTATACAAAACAGTTCACAGATGAGCTAAATCATAGGAAAGAAATGTCAAAATAGATACCAAAACAACTTCCAAAGTAAGAAAAACTTCTAACACATCAATGCATCATGTCGTTTTCAAATCACATCATTGTAAAAACCAACATAAAAATCTGTAAAATAAAGCTTAAATGAAACAACGCACATTGATATCCCGTGAACTCATACCCTTATACTCTTCTTCGACATCACCCTGATATGTGCAATAGGGGTTCTTCCGGCAACACGGACACAACATGACACACCCAAGTACAGAGGACTCTGATAACACTTAGGTTCTTTATATACAGACACAAAAATAGCATTGTTTAAAGTGCCTGATAGATTCTCACTTTACAGTATTGCTTTTGAGCCATGGAGGCACATCAAGAGTGCTTTAAGACAAACAACAATCTGTCACTAGACAGTGCTTTCCGTAGTCCAGCAAAGACCACTCCGTTGTAACTTCACCTACTGCTCATCTGTCTCCAGAACCATCCGTCCCACACACCAGAGGTATTGTTTTTTATAACCGGACATTCAGTGTCTAGAAGGTGCAAAACTAGTATGTTGGAAATGGCCTCAACAATGTGTTTCATTGGTTCATTTTATGCTGTAAAATTTAACTGAAAACGTGAAGTATTCCTGTCTTGATGTAGCGATGTATTTTATATGTTTTATTTTATGGCTTTCCCCGTTTGGCACAAGCCAGTGTCCTTTTTCCTACATCCCAATTAACTGTCTGTGACACCGCGTGTGCATACTCAATATAGTTATATGTTATATATAATCTGATGGTATGCTTGATTGAACAACACAAGCAAACATATTTGTTTCTTTAGCTATTTCTTTGATTCTTCCTAACAGGGAGGCCATCATTAGCATTTATTAACCAATTTAATCTCAAACATTAAATGTTTATTTAATTGAATGCCAGACCGCAAAATGTGTAAACACATTTTGTTTGTACATCTAGGACCAATCAGAGCTCAAGTTCTTCTACTGGGATGGGCTAGAAAAGAGGTCATGGATGGCCATGACAGCTAACCTATAGCAGAGAAGCTATTAGCGTGGGCGCAGGTAAACAGTAGTAGTAGTAGAAGAAGATATATTCCCAAAAAGGAACGTTCAAGCACTGTGCCTAAGTTCTGCCCAGTTGCTTCACATGCTGCGAATGCATTGGTTATATAAGACTTGAAGCAGCATCCGAGGAGGGACATTCCTGGTTCTACAGGGAGTTGGTAAGGGGATTGTCTATCATTCAGTAGCATGTCGTATTACTGGTAGCGTTTGCACTATAAAGACACGATCCCCTGGTACACAGAGGGTAGCAGCTAACAGGCACCTGTGTTTCGTATCAAGCGAAGAAAGGAAGAGCTGGGCTCAATCCTTGCATACTTTTTGTTTTGCTCATAAAAATGTTTTTTTTCCTGCTACTATAATCTTTTTAAATATTCAACTTGGTCACCTATAAAATGCAATGAGATCCAGGAGTGATGTAAGGGTGTAATATAAAATGAAGAACAAAAACAGCTGATCGTTTCTTACGATTCTTCGTGTGAGGTAAAGCAAGGTTCAGCCATTCACAGGACTGTAAATGCACAATGCCCTGTCAAGCAGTGAAATAGGGGAGACAAATAAACACCATCTTCTAGCGATAAGAACATGGGGGTGGAAAACTCCGGCTGTGGCCATGAAAGATAT
>NC_136939.1:2949575-2959575 GCF_949987615.1 Pollachius pollachius | reverse complement strand
ATTACACCTCCACCTCTACTACACCTCCTCTACTACACCTCCACCTCTACTACACCTCCTCTACTACACCTCCACCTCTACTACACCTCCTCTACTACACCTCCAACACTACTACACCTCCTCTACTACACCTCCTCTACTACACCACCTCTACTACACCTCCTCTACTACACCACCTCTACTACACCTGCTCTACTACACCACCTCTACTACACCTCCACCTCTACTACACCTCCATCTCTACTACACCTCCACCTCTACTACACCTCCACCTCTACTACACCTCCTCTACTACAACTCCACCTCTACTACACCTCCTCTACTACACCTCCACCTCTACTACACCTCCACCTCTAATACTCCGGCACCTTAACTCCACCACCACATCAACACCTCTACTACACCTAGACCATTACTGCACCCCCACCTCTACTACACCTCCTCTACTACACCACCTGTACTACACCACCTCTACTACACCTCCACCTCTAATACGCCGCCACCTTAACTCCACCACCACATCAACACCTCTACTACACCTCCACCATTACTACACCCCCACCTCTACTACATCACAGCTTGTACTACACCACCACATCAACACCTCAACCTCTATGACACCTCCACCTCTACTACACCTCCACCTTTGCTACACAACCCCTCTACTACACCACAACCACCTATATTACACCACTATCTCCTCTACTACTATTCTAAGCTGTTCTAAGCCATTCGAACCACTCTAGACCAGTCTAAACTGGTATAAAGCCTTGTAAACCATTGTAATCCATTCGAACCACTCTAGACCAGTCTAAACTGGTATTAAGCCTTGTAAACCATTGTAATCCATAAGAACCACTCCAGACCAGTCTAAACTGGTGTAAAGCCTTGTAAACCATTGTAATCCATTAGAACCACTCTAGACCAGTCTAAACTGGTGTAAAGCCTTGTAAACCATTGTAATCCATTAGAACCACTCTAGACCAGTCAAAACTGGTATAAAGCCTTGTAACCTTTGTAAGCCATTAGAACCACTCCAGACCAGTCTAAACTGGTGTAAAGCCTTGTAAACCATTGTAATCCATTAGAACCACTCTAGACCAGTCTAAACTAGGGTAAAACCTTGTAAACCATTGTAAGCCATTAGAACCACTGTAGACCAGTCAGAACTAGCATAAAGCCTTGTCAACCATTATAGTTCATTAGAACCACTCTAGACCGGTCTAAACTAGTGCAAAGCCTTGTAAACCATTGTAATCCATTAAAACCACTCTAGACTAGTCAGAACTAGTGTAAAGCCTTGTCAACCATTGTAATCCATTGGAACCCCTCCAGAACACTCAAAACTAGCCTAAAGCCTTGTCAACCACTGTTAAGATGCTTACCTTCACCATGGTGCCGTTTTCATTGAACTGCCAGTTGAAGTAGAGGTTCCTGATGCCAATGCAGCTGGCGTAGGTGCAGGGCAGCAGGACCGTGCTCCCGTTCACCGCCTGCATGTAGGGAATCTTACCCACAAGCATCTCCAGACCCTGGGCAGACCAGCCCCCTGGAGTCCCCCCAGGAGAGGACATGTTAGTATACCATATCAAGAGGAGAGGACATGTTGAATAACATCTCTACAGGAGAGGACACGTCAGTATAATGTCTTTGCAAGAGAGGACATGTTGGTATAATATCTCTACAGGAGAGGACATGTTTGCATAACATCTTTACAGGAGAGGACATGTTGGTATAACATATCTACAGAGATTACATGTTATTATACCATCTCTACAGGAGAGGAAATGTTGGTTTAACATCTCTACAGGAGAGAACATGTTAGTAAACCATCTCTACAGGAGAGGACAGGTTGGTTTACCATCTTTACAGGAGAGGACATGTTAGTTTAAGATCTCTACAGGGAGGACATGTTGGTATACTATCTCTACAGGGGAGAACATGTCAGTATACCATCTATACAGGGATGACATGTTGGAAACATCTCTACAGGAAGGACATGTTAGTATACCATCTTATACAGGAAGGACATGTTGGTATCCAACATCCAACATTAATACTGCAACTGAGAAAATAAGCTACTAGATTTTTCCAAAACAAGACCAACCCACAAATAACTATGTGGGCCTGTGTATCCCACACTAACGTATTGTGTTTAGACAATAGACACCTGTTTTCACATTGTTTTTGCAGAAAAAAAACAGATAGTTTTGGAACCAGGAGACTAGTGTTGGAAGGATGAGAACTATTTTTAAAGAATTATTCTAGCAATGGTCTTTACGCAGAAACCTGGACTACAGAACATCATCGACGCAAAATACATTCAAAATACTTTGAGACTTGATGGTAGAGACCCATCTAGCGGCCCAAGGAGGTATTGCTTATTTGGATACTTATTAAGAAATGTATAATATACATAATAACGAGATCCCTGGTTTAAATCATTTTCAGTCTAGTCTAGAAGGCAATACAAACACCACCAGAAGACGTTGGCATAATGGCCTGCTACCAAAGTTGTCCGTATCAGGCTACTAGTAATAATCTGAATAATTTAGGGAATACATTGTCTCGCAATCGTTGGGGAGATTACAGTCAAAGGTATATCAAACTGGGACTGTTTTCCACTTAACTCAATTGAAATCGCTATGCTTTTCTAAATTAAATACATTTTTACGTTAACTTTTTAATGATTATTATTTGAAAATATATATCCTAATTTAATTATTTATTGTGCAGTTTCTTGGCCTGTGGAAAAATAGAATAAAACTTATTGAACAGCAAAATAAAAGTGAGGAAGGTTTAACGTGTGTCAACTGTATCTCGTGCACAGAACCTATATGTGTCATGGACGCCAAATGTAGTTTTTCATTGTAGTTCTCATGCAGCGGGACTTCTCCGGGGTCCTGTGTTTCCGTCCCTTTATACTCCTTTCCTCCGCAAAGTATTCGCTGCTCTTTCGGAAGTAGAGCAGCGATGATCTACTTTCTAGCCCACATATGTCAGCGTTAGAAACGCACCGCGGTGTATCTAAATGAGCCGGTGTATTTATAGAGCACCTCGAATAGGCGGATCAATCATTCGGTATCGGGTCTCCCCTGCACTACAACTGGTTATTTGATCTATGGATCAAAAATAGATGTGATCTGGAAAGGTCAAGCATCACCACCAGGGTTAGTAGAATATATTAGTGGTACACACAACTTAGCATGAGGGCCATGGAGTAAGGTGATGTTTTCTATCAGCACCTACCTTAGTTAAACCTGATGTTATGTTTTCTATCAGAACATGTCATGAGCACATACGTTAGTTAAACCTGATGTTTTGTTTTCTATCAGAACATGTCATGAGCACATACGTTAGTTAAACCTGATGATGTTTTCTACCACAACATGAGCACATATTTTAGTTAAACCTGATGTGATGTTTTCTATCAGCACATGAACACATAAGTTAGTTAGTTAAAACTGCACCATGTATCACTGCACCATTCTGTACTGCAGATGTTTACTCCATTAAATATCTGAACTAGAGAGCGTCTCAAGGATAAATTCATCCAGCGACCTTCTCTCTATGAATGTTACCCTCTTCCTCATTCGCCCCTTTAATTGTAAATCTAAAAGATGTTGAATAGGGAAAAAAAGTTGGTCCTAGTTTATACATTTACAGTTAATGTTTGATTTAAGATATGGAGATGCCTGGTTAGTTTGACCTTTTTGTTGCTCTTTGCTGTTACAACCTAATCTCAGTCCTTGAAACCAGTTGGTTCTGGTCTTTAGGGAAAACAACAAATAGAACAACTTAATTATTCCATTTAAAAAGGTTCCTCAACATTTGTATTTTTTTGTTGAGATTTCCAACTATGATGTTATGATATATAATGTTGAGTACAATGAGAGCAGCATGATAGAGCTAAAGAGCTAGTGCTAGCCAGCTTCAAAAAATATTAACACATGAATTCAGAGTTTTAAAACCCAAAATAGTTATATAGCTTTATACGTTTCCAAAAATAAATGTGTGTTTAGTTTAGTGTGTTTAGTGTTATTCATCATAAATGATGAATAACACTAATGATTCAGGTCTGACCCACGAATCAATTCATGTAATGAATGAATGAGTGAATGAATGAATGAATGAATGAATGAATGAATGAGTGAATGAATGAATGAATGGGATGGACCGGTGTGACCTAGCCTCAACACTGGGGTTCCCCCTCCACCTCGCTTCTGACATTTCTGTCTGTAGTTCCAACACTGTTCTTCCAAATAAGGTTCCTCCTGTTTTAGAAGTTGTTCATTTCCTGCCATTGGGTTCACCCTCTGCATCATGACAATAGTGTTGTCTTCATACATCAAAACATGGGTGATAGCTCCAGCTGAATATAACAGTGTTTGCTCATTTCATGAAATAACAAAATAATAATATAAAATAATAAATAATGACAGATTTTTGTCAAGTCATCAAGATGGGCAACAACAACCACAACAACAACAACAGGAGGTTAATGAACTTTCCTTGACGTCTATCCAATGCATTTGAGAATCAACCAGAAAACTGATGCTAAAGACAATCTCCTCCCCTCATATTGTAACTCTAAATATGTCCACTATATGATAGCCTACTCATCACTCAACCCACTCCGTGAAATACTGTCGTCATCAAATACTTTAGTGCAACCAAACACATAGCCAAGCAATGACTCAAAGCAACCACTTCCTCCAAATAATGCAGACGTCTTCACTTTCACGTCTTAAATCCTATTTCTCCCCTCATTTCAAGGGCTCGACAACACCTCAAGGTCCCAGCAAGCACTGCACCAGACGGTCCAGCGGCTTAATGAAATAAAATAGCACCACACCTTCAAAAACCAGCACGCCCGCACGCACACACACACACACACACACACACAAGCGCATGCACACACACAAGCGCACACACACACGCACACCCTGCTTG
The DNA here is from genome assembly GCF_949987615.1 of Pollachius pollachius. NCBI lineage: Eukaryota > Metazoa > Chordata > Actinopteri > Gadiformes > Gadidae > Pollachius > Pollachius pollachius. Next base: position 2,954,622 of record NC_136939.1, on the reverse strand, counting down.
GATAAATTGCAAACGGGGCTAAGGCAATGGATCGGGATCACAGACGACAGAAACCATTGGATGACTAGTGGTTGTTTTAGAGATAGTTTAGAAAACAAGCAGATAACGAGTAGCTGTATTGGTTATTAACAAAGCAATCATAACTAGTAGTTGTTGCGTTGTTTTCTTTTTGCACTAAAAGTGATACATGAATAAAGTTTGATCGATTGAAAATGCAACGCGTCGAACACAAATGTCCCCTTATTTAGTCAGCAGGAGGCGGTAGTAACTTAGGTAAATAACAAAGTGTTAACGAGGTTAGAGTGAGGAAGAGGAAGAGGTCTGTACCCAGCATCAGGGACAGCATCAGGACCGCGGCCGGGGGTTGACACAGCATCCTCCTGGTCTCCCCCTCCATCACCCCCTGGTACGCAGTCAGACCCCCGCTGTGGCCGCCACTCCTCCTCCCTGCTTAGCGGGACGTCTTGGGAAGTTAGAGACGGGGCGGGGGGCGGGGGAGGAGGAGGAGGAGGAGGGAGGGGGGGGAAGGGGGGGGGGGGGAAGGGGGGGAGGCGACCTGGGTGTCGGTTATGCCCAGGGAGGAGCAGCTGTAGCCGTCTTGGCCGGAGGATCCAGGAGCCTGCCTGCCCCTCAGATCTCCTGCATCAGGAAGTGTAGGTCAGACAGAGGGCACCGTAGAGAGAGAGGATAGTAGGGAGAGGGGGGGGGGGGGGGGGGATGGACGCACAGACTGTATCCTCAAGTCAGTACCAGGCCCGCAGAGCCAGGCATGCCGGCTGATAAAAACCCTTCATGCAGCGCGCGTGTCGTTTGCGATTTAGTTTATCTCGCCCGCGTTAACATATAAAGTACACACCAGCTGGAGGTGAGCCCGGCCGTACGCACACAGAGTGGGCCGGGGGGCAGAGGCACGCAACGCATGTTAGCCGTCGCTTAGACGGGAGAGAGAACGTGTGTACTCACCTGTTCCTGGGCCGGTGCTTGCTCCCGCAGCGCGGGCTGCTGCAGTGGGAGAGCGATTGCGCACTGTCAGAGTTCAGTCAAGGAGAATCTGGCAGATACAGCACTCACTGCAGACTCACCACAATGCAGCCCCGGCTAGGGGCGAGGGACAGCTAGGAGCAGCCAGAGAGAGAGAGAGAGAGAGAGAGAGAGAGAGCACAGGGAGCTCCTCCTGGTCCTGACAGGAGGTAGCAGAGGAAGAGGAGGGTCTCTCAGTCTTCGTTTCCCTGAAACAACTTCTCCCTGCCCTCTGTCTTGGATCCACTTTCCCTCCCGGCTCCTCTCCCCCTCCTCTCTCTCCTCCCTCTCCCTCCCCTCTCCTCTCCCCCTCCTCTCTCTATCTCTGCTCCTCCTCCCCTCTCCTCTCCCCCTCCTCTCTCTATCTCTGCTCCTCCTCCCCTCTCCTCCTCCCCTCTCCTCTCCTCTCCTCTCCTCCCTCTATCTCTGCTCCTCCTCGCCTCTCTTCCCCTCTCAATCGCTTTTCCCCCTATAATCCCCATTCATTCACCCCCCCCGCCCACGCACACACATACACACACACTACACACACACACACACATGTGTAAATTCACCCCACACATATAAACACTACACACACATACACATTCACATACATACACACACTCCTCCTAGCCTCCCCACTAAGGTTGGGTATGCAGACACAGGCACTTTTATTTTGAAAGATCACAGAAAAGTTCTGCAGTGCAGGTTGGTGAAAGGATGAGGAGTTGGGGGGGGGGTTTACAGCTGGTCCAGTGTACACATGAATGAGGACGATAACAAAGAGTAAGAGGAGGGTGTGTGATGTCACCGTTCCAGATAAGTCTAGAACACACGGTATTTAGCTCACTGTTTACCTGCAGTACGTGGACCATGTGATCATGTGACCATGTGACTTTCAACACTCCTTCATCAATGATCTGCTCCCTCTCCTCCCCCCTCCTCCCCCTTCCCTCTCCTCTTCTCTCCCTCGGCTCACGGACTGAGTTTCCCGTGACTCTGCATTTCTACGTCTCTCCTTTCCTCCCCCCTCTCTCTCCTCTCCTCTCCTCTCCTCAGCTCCGCCTCTCCTTTCCTGTCACTCCTCTACTCGACCGTTTTCCTCCCTCCCTCTCCTCCTCTTTCCCCTCTCCCCCTCCCCTCTCCCCCTCTCCTATTTCTCCTCTCCTCCCCTCTCTCTCCCTCCCCTCACCTCTAGGATGCTCATGGCTGTGGTGATGGTTTCCTGCTGGAGTCAAATTCCACCTACTCAGGGAATCAACATATTCCCTTAGTGTGTGTGTGGGTGTGTGGGTCTGCGTGTGTGTGTGTGTGCGTGTGTGTGTGTGATTCCATGCACGTGCATTTGCTTGAGTGTGTGCGACTGTGTTGGTGTGTGTGTGTGTGTGTGTGTGTGTGTGTGTGCATGTGTGTGTGTATGTATGGGTGTTTTTGTGTGTTTGTGTGTGTGTGTGTGTGTGTGTGCGTGCGTGGGTGTATTTGTATGCGTGTGTGTGTGTGTATAAATGTCTTTGTGTATGTGCGTGTGTATGTGTGTGTGTGTGTGTGTGTTTGTGTGTGTATGTGTGTGGGTTTGTGTGTATAACATCACTTGGTGAATGGGGTGACACAGTATGTATCTGTATGCTTGTATGTGCGTTATCTGTGAGATATTGTGCGTATGCTTCGATATCGCTGACCTACTAAATAAAGGTCTTCATGTGTGTGTCTGTATGAGGGGAGTAAGCAGCTGCAGGTATTTGCCGAATAAGCAAATATGTCCTTAGAGCCTCGATGTATTATTCATTCTCTTGGCACTTTCATGTGCTTGTGACTCCAAACCTATTACGTATAGTAATGATATTTATCACAATATAGAACTTAAGGTATACATATCATATGTATTATTATATGTATATTAATATTGATGTATACATGTATAAAATACACATATATCTTTTAGTTTTGTTAAGTTTTTGGTTTCCCAAATTCAACAGATAAGCAAACTTCCTCGAGTGCTATAAACTGTTATACATGTCCTGTTCTATAATATGTGTCATGTATACGGGTGACATTTTTCCTGTTCTACGGACTGTGTCCTGTTATACGGGCTAGTTCCTCTGATATAGAATGTGTCATGTTATATGGGATGCGTTATGTTATACAGGGTTGTTCCTGTTATACAGACTTTGTCATGTTATACGTTCTGGTTCCTGTTATATACTGTGTCATGTTATACAGAGTGTGTCATGTTATACGGTCTGGTTCCTGTTATATAGACTGTGTCATGTTATACAGAGTGTGTCATGTTATACGGTCTGGTTCCTGTTATATAGACTGTGTCATGTTATACAGACTGTGTCATGTTATACAGGCTGTTTTTGTTATACGGGCTGGTTCCTGTTATCCAGTGTCATGTTATACAGGCTGGTTCCTGTTATACAGACTGTGTCATGTTATACAGAGTGTGTCATGTTATACAGGCTGGTTCCTGTTATACAGACTGTGTCATGTTATACAGGCTGTTTTTTGTTATACGGGCTGGTTCCTGTTTCCAGTGTTATGTTATACAGGCTGGTTCCTGCGTTACAGGCTGCTGCAGGCACTCCTAATTCCACTGCAACAGAGCTTGGAACTCTTCCAGAACTGCAAGCAGAAAAACAAGCGCCTCCCGTCCTGCTGCGGACAGCAGTGTGTGCTGCAGAGCCGGTCGGAGCAGCGTGACCGACTCACACACTCACAGTGTAGCATGAAGCAGCGCACACCCTCCACACGCAGACAGATGTGTGAGGCACGTCAGTGCTTTAAGGCGGAGTCGCTGTTGTTGTCACCGCAGCAACATTCCAAGACTCTGCTACGGCGTGTTCCACTGCAGGGAAAATACAGCTCGGGTTAACGACGGTAGAGATGTAAAGTACAGCATGTAAACTACATTACAGATGTTAACTACAGTGTGAGTGAACTAAATAAGGTAAACTACGTTATATAAAAAACAATATTTTACGAAGATACATTACAGATGTGAACTACAGTATATAAACAGCAGTTTAAATTACAGTATTTCAACTAAAGTGCAGATGTAAACAACTACAGTATATATACAACAGTATGGATGTAACTAGTTAACAAACTACATTACTGATATAAACTACAGAATATAAACTACAGTATAGCTGTAAACTACAGTATAAAACCAACAGTGTAGATGTAAACTACAGTATGTGAACTACAGTACATTATGAAAACTAGTGTCTGTGTGAGTGTGTGTGTGTGTATGTGTGTTTCTGTGTGTGTGTGTGTAAGTATGTGAGTGAGTGTGAGTGTGTGTGTACGTGTGTGTGTGTGTGTGTGTAAGTATGCGAGTGAGTGTGTGTGCGTGTGTGTGTGTCTGTGTGTGTGTGTGTGTATGTAAGTATGCGAAAGAGTGTGTGTGTGTGTGTGTGTGTGTGTCTGTGTGTGTGTCTGTGTAAGTGTGTGTTTGTGTGTGCGTGTGTGTGTGTGTGGGGGGGGTCAGTGGGACCTGAGTTCACTTCCATTCTTTTATCATCAAGGACATGTTGACACAGATGCCCAGACTGGGGGATTCTGCCCTTAGGCCAGGCAACACACACACACACACACACACACACACACACACACACACACAATTGGTTTATCTCTGATTGGTGAAACTGAAGAAGCGATTTACTTGTTTTTGTCTGGATATAGTAGTAGAGAAGCTTTCTGATTGTCAAAACACTCTGCTAGATAACATATTTTATGTTAAATTGGAGTTAAGCTGTAGGCCTATTGTATTGTATATACTGTATTGTTTCATTACCTACTTCAATAACTTCAATAAAAAAAACTAAATGATTACTGCCGGCTGTATGTGCCTGTAACAAAATGCTATCAAAATATAACACTGGTGGAGTTTGGCCAACAGGTCAGCTGGCCTTTATCTTAACACCTGGCCGTAAGCAGCGGAGGCGCAGACGACGAGCTGCCATAAATGTGTTGGGATGCTCACGCTGGATCCTCTGTAGTTCGTCATGGACGTGGGACCTTTCTCTGGAATCTCACTCTG
>NC_136939.1:2897075-2944575 GCF_949987615.1 Pollachius pollachius | reverse complement strand
ACCAATTCACAGCTAAATTAGCACCGTGTTTCAAAGTTGTCTTCTTTACCCACACTATCCTCCTAACACTCGAGACTCGGAAATTCTTCGACTCAACAATCCAGTCATTTGTCACGTTAAAACAAAAATGCAACTCTTAAGTGTGTCAGCAATCCTACTGCCAACTTCTTCAATCCTATCGTCCAGCACTGACTCATTTTGGGCAGCAGACCACGTGACTGAGAAACTACGACGGCAGGAAGCCCCGGTATGTCCCCTCGTTCAGCAGAACTCATCAGCTCGCTCTCTAGATTTGTTGCCCCTTTCACCACTCCTGTGAATGTCCTGACATCCAGATCCATAACCATAAAGACAAAAGAGTTAACGGGAATTCAGCGGTCCTGACATCACCACAGAGATAAGCAGGTCACACGAGCAGGGATACATATTCTCCTACACGCGCACGGCTCCCTGGTCCTTTATCAGCTGCTCTCGCTCTGAAGGCGCAACATCGGAGTTCGCACGCTTTAGCGTCCGATACCAACGGGAACCATTACACATCTCTAGGATAGGCCTACTTCACATTCACTTCATTAATAATATTAATATATGAACGATTGTTTTTTTGTCACAACAAAATGCTTCTTCAGTTGTATACTTAATCAGTATAAAGTACCTAAACTACATGTACATAAACCTAATAAAAAATAGGTAAACCTTCCAAATGCAAGATTGTGTCCATTCATTTTTGAACGGACACAATTCAATTGCTAATGCAGTAGATAACTTAATAACAGCCAGTCTGGGAAGGATTGCGCAATGACAGTAAGCAGGAAATAAATGTAATCAGGGAAACTAATCAGAGGCCTTTCTCGTTTGAAAGAAGACGTAAGAGCGCAACACAAAAGGTAACTCTTTGGTTTCGAGTCAGAGAGAAAGGTCTCTGCGTGGAAACCATATGCTCAACTCCGACAGGACTGCGTAATAAAACAGCCAGTGTTAGCTATGTTCATCATGAGTGATAGTCACTGAAGAAAATCGAATCTAGGAAATTGGATCTAGGACGTCCTTTTGTGACAAGGAAGTCTGGGCCACTTGCTACTGGTTACTCAATAACAATATGGATGGATCTGATATTAGAGACATAGTTCAGCTTCAGATGGTTAATGAAGAGTATACCATTCATACAAATATAACTATAAAAACATCAGAGCCTGAAGAAGTAGGTCATCTCTGTAACCTGTTACCTTGTACACACTAACTTCCAGTGGTTAGTATCTGACCAATATATTCCCATTCTTTCTCTACAATTTCCATCGAATTTGTTCAGGTTATTGGTCGAGAAGTGAGTGATTGCAGGTGAGGCTGCCATTGTGTGGTGGAAGTGGTCTGACTCACCTGAGAACACGAGTGCTCCCAACAGAGAAGCCACCTGGAACCATATTCCACACATGGGACCTTAGGGCTACAGGAACACACTTACAATACACTGGTTCGCTTCCGTTCGCTCTTCCACATTAATAGTGTTGACTGATGTCATCAGAGCATTTCCAAGCAGGAAGCGGAGTGAAATGTCGAACAAATCTGGTCGATTCGGGATTCCTACGGAGAGACCTAGAGCGGTTTGGGTTCCCTGTGGGCGGGTCTTGACGCAACAACCTGTTGGTCTGCTCCTGAGCAACGCATTCTTCACAGCCCTTCTGGGAGTTGTCTTTCAGTTAGCAGTTAGGTGTCACTCGGAAATCAGACGTGGTGCAAGACAGGTTGGACGAAGCGATAGCGATATGTTGGGTTTATATTATCATTTGAGTCCATGCAAATGCAATGGCACTGTAGAATAATGGCTAACAACCATTGAGAAGTAAGCAGTTTGTTTTTTCATTACATTAATAATAGCTATTTCAGCCTACCGTGCCATGCTGTGTCTAAGATGGGCCTTTGTCTACTCGTCCTAGACATATTAATGTCAAACATTTATTTTTTATAAGATAATAGATAGCTGCAGAGTGCGTGTTGCTGTCCGTCAGGGGATAAGGACGACCTCTGCTGGTTATAATTATTACACATCCTTATTAAGGGGTGGCGCAGGACATGCGCAATTCCCATTGGCCAATAAATACTATTATATTATTCTAGTTTTTTCACTACATGTCGTGGAAAAGTATATTATGCGTAGCCCATGTGTACTTTGCATTCGCATTTTAGGTTGAAAGAAGAAAATATTTTCATACTATTTATCTTGTTTACACCAACGACTGTATATGTGAGCAGACAGTTTATACAACAGACTGAAGAGAAGTGTTCGAGCATAGACACACTGATCTGGTCTATCACTCCAACACAGTGTTTCATCCATGGACCTATAAAGGTTTCATCATAGAGCATTGGGTCTATAATTCCATGGCGCCACTTCGCGTTCAAGTTCCCGTCAAAAGCATTACCGTAATACCGCGCGCAGACGCGCACACCAAAACAGGCGTTGCTTGACAAGAGCCGCACATTTTGTTTTGAGGCTCGTTTTTTAGGTTGACTACACCATGTTCTAAAGTTAAAACCCATCGTTCACTTCAAAGTGTTGGCATGTTTTGCTTGACAACATCCACAGCAGTTGCCGGACAGTGGATCCAGGGCGGGTGTAGATGGTAGGAGCATTACGACCTCCGTGTGAGCTGCTGGACGCTGATGTTCGCCATCCTGACCAGATCCAGACACGCCTTTTGTTGTCCTGCTGCAACGACTAGCCGCCGCTAGCACCGCAGCATCTAGGAAGACACTGAGGACCAGCTCAGCCTTTTTTGGAGGATTAGTCGTAGACCACTGGACCCGCAGCGACTGGACAACCGACCGCAAGGTTAGATCTTTGCACACATTCTGGAAATATCAGGAAATCCCTCTCGGTGGCGTGGGTGTTGCGGCGCATGTGACGGATGCGTAGCCGCGACCTGTGCAGTCAGAAGCTAAGATGCTAACGTTACATAGTGTGGGCATATGATAAACAGCGTTCATCCTCTGGAGGACAGAGGCCCGCTCTACTGCTCCTGTAGTCGGACTGTTGGCATAACAAACAGCCCCTCTCGAGAGTTCCTGCTACGACCATGTTTAGTGGGTACGATGATGGAAGCATGAAATGTTATTACGTAAGGGGGTCCCGGTCCAGTGTGTGACAACGAGCGGTTCCGTTTCAGGATGAGCAGTGACGAACCAAGCCCCGCCGCCTTGCCGGAGCCGGTGGAGGATGTGCACGGAGACGGGAGATGGATGTCCCAGGTAAGGCCAGGCTACACTCAAAACCACCCACCCATCGATCGATCGCTATTCCGAGATGATAGAGGAACGACTGGTCGGATAGTGGAGTATGTGAGGAATAGGATGTAGTTAATCTTTCACTATCAATTTACATGTTGATCTGACGCTTTGAGGTTCCCATGTCGATACGAGAACGGAGTAATGTGGGGCTTTTGCACAACACGTCGCGTTCCAACTTTTGTCTGATGCACAACAGACGAAACAAGGAGAACTGAACAACTGGGTTTGTGACAATAAAACTGTGTGGTCGCCGTTGCCTAGAGACTAGTGAGTTTCACAGATACTTGGGCAGAGTGTGAGTCCTCAGATTCCTCCTGTCTAGATGTGATGGTGTTGGTTTCAGTGTTTTATAATGCTTATTGTTCTGTGTGTGTGTGTGTGTGTGTGTGTCTCGCAGCACACACGGTTCGTCCAGGAGTGTAAGGATGCTGAACCAGACGTGCTGTTCGTCGGAGACTCCATGATTCAGCTGATGCGGCAGCATGATGTAGGAGATCCTCTTCATGCTGACTCTCTTCTGTCGTCACGTGTGTCATTGAGCATGGACCCTTTATCCATAGAAACAACCAACCCAGCTACACAGGGAATTTGTTTTTTAGATAATTGTCATTACGGTGCAGGTAGGGGTTAGACAGTACAGGGACAGGTCATTAAGGAGCAGGTAGGGGTTAGACAGTACAGGGACAGGTCATTAAGGAGCAGGTAGGGGTTAGACAGTACAGGGACAGGTCATTAAGGAGCAGGTAGGGGTTAGACAGTACAGAGACAGGTCATTAAGGAGCAGGTAGGGGTTAGACAGTACAGAGACAGGTCGTTAAGGAGCAGGTAGGGGTTAGACAGTACAGAGACAGGTCGTTAAGGAGCAGGTAGGGGTTAGACAGTACAGAGACAGGTCGTTAAGGAGCAGGTAGGGGTTAGACAGTACAGAGACAGGTCATTAAGGAGCAGGTAGGGGTTAGACAGTACAGAGACAGGTCATTAAGGAGCAGGTAGGGGTTAGACAGTACAGAGACAGGTCATTAAGGAGCAGGTAGGGGTTAGACAGTACAGAGACAGGTCATTAAGGAGCAGGTAGGGGTTGGACAGTACAGAGACAGGTCATTAAGGAGCAGGTAGGGGTTGGACAGTACAGAGACAGGTCATTAAGGAGCAGGTAGGGGTGAGACAGTACAGAGACAGGTCATTAAGGAGCAGGTAGGGGTTAGACAGTACAGAGACAGGTCATTAAGGAGCAGGTAGGGGTTAGACAGTACAGAGACAGGTCGTTAAGGAGCAGGTAGGGGTTAGACAGTACAGGTGGTTTGTCTCACGGCTCTTCACTCTGCAGATCTGGAGGGAGCTCTTTTCTCCACTTCACGCCCTGAACTTCGGGATCGGTGGAGACACGACCTGTAACGTCCTCTGGAGACTCCAGAACGGAGAACTGGACAACATCAAACCCAAGGTGAGAACCGTCCCCCCTCTCTCCCCCCTCCATCCCCCCTATCCCCCCCCCTCCCTCGTTGATTGGCTGAAGCAGCGTGTTGCCCCCCCCCCGTGCAGGTGGTGGTCCTGTGGGTCGGAACCAACAACCACCAGCACTCGGCGGAGCAGGTGGCCGAGGGGCTTCTGGCCGTGGCCCGTCTCCTCACCTCACGCCTGCCCAGGGCCAAGGTCATCATCATGGTGGGTACCGGGGGGCTCCCCTCCCCCCCCCCCATCAGAGTCCAGTGTGTGGTCCGGGGCGGGGAGGTCAGAGGTCAAACAGAAGGGCACTAACACATCGCCGTCCCCAGGGCCTGCTGCCGCGCGGGGAGCGCCCGAACCCCCTGAGGGAGAAGAACGCGGCGGTGAACGCCCTTCTGCGCGCCCGTCTGCCGCGGCCCGGCCCCGTCATGCTGCTGGACGCCGGCGCCGGCTTCCTGGCGCCCGACGGCTCGCTCAGCCAGCGGGACATGTTCGACTTCCTGCACCTGACGGCCGCCGGCTACGCCGCCGTCTCCAAGCCGCTCAGCGACCTGCTGCTGCAGATCCTGGAGGAGACGCCCGAGGAGAGGAGGGTCCCACCGGTCTGAGACCCCCCCCCCCTGGAGTCTCACTCACAGCAGGGGCCTGGGAGGAGGAGCCAGGGGAGGAGGAGGAGGTGTGCAGGAGAGGTGGGGGAGCAGGAGGTGGAGGTGTGGGGCTAGGGGGAAGGATGTAAGGCCCTGTGTAGAGAGAGACTGGCGCTGACAGTGTTCTGCCTCAGCACCAACAGCTCGTGGCCAGCAGGGGGAGACACCCACACGAGCCAGCCATTAAAGCACAGACGCAACTAGGAGCTTATGGTGCGTTTTAGTATTCTCTGCGAGCCGACTCGGACCTCGGATGTGACGTCACGCCCACCCTTCATTCGTTTTATTATGTTTCGCTCGGTCGTTGGAAGAAAACATGGACGCCACCCGGAAAGCTGTTGTCGCGGTAGCATTGGCAGAGTACCAGGCGCTCCAAAATAAGTAGGTGATAGGCCATAGGCAGAGATACACGGACGCAGTAAGGCATTGCAGTAATACGAGTGATTGAAATTGCCATTTAAACCACCAAAGCGGTCCAAACACAATGAAAGCAGTTCATACTTCAAGTCACACTGGGCGCAGCCATCTTGAATCCTTGCTCGGCCTCCTCTGAGTTCATCCGAGCAAGCAAGTGCGCCGTCCGAGGAAAAGGGGCGTGTTCATTTGGTCGCTAGGCAACGTCCTCGGACCTCCGAGATGGCTGGATAATAAAACGCACCATTAACCTGACTACATTCATTTGGGCAAAGATATTACATTTTCCTCTGATGCCGTTATATTAAAACCGAACCCATACCACAGTTTTGGTCAGTTGACATAAAAAAAAAAAATAGCGCAAGGGCAAATATTTATATAGATGTAAATGACAAAGACTGCTTATGGCACACGTTGAACACATTTCTCTTGGTCAAACATCTTTTGGATGAGGTCTTCTGTTCAGTGGAGGGTAGTGCTTCAGGAGCCTGGTCTAACCGCTAACCTGCTGCTGCCACAGAGTCGCCTCAACACTCCTTACCTCCTGGGACCTCTGCTTCAACACCTGCATGGAAAACATCTGTACAGAAAACTGATGAGGACCTCTAGGAAATGGACACCATGATCTATTTAGGACATTTTATCGAAGACACGCATGATCTAAGACTTTGTGTTTCCCTCCTTCATACGAGTTTACAGAAGGGTTGTCCTGATTTCCTAAAGCACCTTCACTTTGTCTTTCTGATTGTCTGTGTTGTCGTGTTGCTTTTCCAGTGCTACCTAGCCCGACTGCTACCTAGCTGCAGAGATACCTTGCCCCAGCGCTACCTAGCCCTAGCACTACCTAGCCCTAGCAACAGAGCTACCATGCCCCAGCGCTAACAAGCCCCAGCACTACTGAGCCCTAGCACTACCTAGCTGAAGAGCGACCTAGCTTCAGTGCTAGCAAGCCCTAGCGCTACCTAGCACCTGCCCTGCTGTCTATACATAAGCAGTGAAATAGGTAAGCTAGCTAATATCACTAAGAAGCCACTGGCGGCTGCATTAGTCTCACTACTCGCTGTACACGCTGCAACAGGCATCACTGTAGTTATAATATTAGCAGGGCCGCTATGTGTCTTCCCTGTCGTCATTCCAGCTCACTGTATGGTTGCGAAGCTGGCGTGGAATCTTAACGTCTGTGCTTCAGTCCCATGTCTGCCATGGTCCCCAACGCTGACCAATGTGAATATGATGGCTGACCAACCCCACGGCCCTGAGCCAAGCCTTGCCCATCACACATTGGGATCTATTGTCTGAATGTGTGTGACTGAGTGGGGGGGGGGGGATGGTCTTCCCGGAGGGCTGGGTTGCAGGTGAGGTAAGTGTGTGGATAATCGCAGGAAAGGACGAGAAACTTGGCGGGATTGAATATTTTTGCTTGTTACCTGCTAAGCACAGCATTCCAATAAACCGTGACTGTAAATATGAGTGGACTTTGCGTTGTTTCTCATCACCACGAGAGCTGCACTGATTGGTTCAGAAAAGCATACAATCAGAGAACTTTGGATGGTATTTTCAGGTAATGAAAGTTGGAGGTTCGACTCCTGCACCTCTGTAGGCAGGATGATGGAGCGGTCTAAGGTGGGAGACTCAAGGGTTCCTACCTTCCTCAAGGGGTTTCTGGTCTTCAGCTGGAATAGTGGGTTCAAAACCTGCTTTTGACAATATTCTTAAAACTTCAGCCTTTAACTAATTTAGTAAATTATATAAATATTTTAGACCGATATTTTGAATCTCCAGTTTTAAAACTCTTTCTATTAGTCAAAAGAGTGGAATTATAATGTACATTATTTTCGTTATTTCACTTAATTTAGACACTACTTATGTTCAGGGGGTGTCAGGATGGCCGAGCGGTCTAAGGCGCCAGACTCAAGGATTGCTACCTTCCTCAAATCTGGGGTTTCTGGTCTCCAACTGGAGGCGTGGGTTCAAATCCCACTTCTGACAGAATTTTTTTAAACTTCAGTTTTAAAAATCATTGATCAAATTAGTAGAATTGTAAGGTACATTTTTTTTTAAATTATTATTCAGTAGAATTTTTATGTTACTCTTATCATAATTGAGTCACTCAACCAAATATAAGAAGTTGTCAGGATGGCCGAGCGGTCTAAGGCGCCAGACTCAAGGATTACTACATTCCTCAAGCCTGGGGTTTCTGGTCTCCAACTGGAGGCGTGGGTTCAAATCCCACTTCTGACAGTTTATTTTATGAGCCAATTAGTAGAATTATTAGGTACAATTCTTACTTTATTTTTAAGTTAATTTAGATACTCTACCTGGTAAAAGTAGTCGTCAGGATGGTAGAGAGGTCTAAGGCGACAGACTCAAGGATACTACCTTCTTAAAATCTGGGGTTTCTGGTCTAAATTCATTTAAATGCACAGTTTCTCAAATACAGTCTTATAAAGTATTTTATTTCTTATCAAAGAAAACTTCTGATAGATTTTTTGAAACTGAAGTTTTAAAAATCATTGATTAAATTATTAGAATGAGCGTCAACTTTTTACGTTATTTTAACTTAATTTAGATGCTATACCGTGTTGAAATAATTGTCAGGATGGAGACCTACTACCTCTCTCTAGTCTGGTGTCCATGGTTTCAAAGTGAGGGAGTGGGTTCAAATCCCACTTCTGATTAGCATTTGAAACTTCAGCTTTTAAATTATTGAGTAAATTATTAGAATCGCACAGTTAATATTTTGCGTCATTTTTACTTAATTGAGGCATTCTGCTTCTTTGAATCAGTCGTCAGTGTTCGTATTTGTATTCCCCAAGCACCACAAGAGGTGGACTCCTTGATTGGTGTTATCAACTTCCGATGGTCTGAACAGGTAACCCACAGTTCAGGGTGTGGCGAAGTCCATCTTACCTCTAACCCTCTTCCAGGAACCCCCCTGATACCTTCTGCTACATTCTAACATTTTAAAACATCTCAACATCTTCAAACGGATTGCTTTGATAGTCCTCCTAAACTTCTAGTCGTTGAATATAAGTCCACTATGAAATACTACGACTGAAATAAAAAAATCCCATTTAATGTGCAGAAGCTCTCTTCCAGAGGTAACGCCGTGTTTCGAGTGCAGGTGAGGTGGCAGACAAGAGATGGCGGACTTTGTTCCTCATCTGGGATGAGATCACTGGACCTCCAGATAAAGTGTCTATGCTGTGACATCCCAGTCTCTGGCTCACCTTTGAACCCTGTGTTCCAGGAGGATGGCGTGGGGTCGAGGTCCGAGGAGCTCTGCTATAAAGCCTTCCGGTGCCGGACTCTTCCCCACTCTCAACGAGCAGCGAACCCGCCAGGTAGATGCTTCACTGAGCCTCCTTTAATGGATCTTAACAATACTTAATTCAATTTAATGTATCTTAGTGTACCTGTCTTAACGTATTTAAGTGTATCTTAATGTGTCTAAATGTATCGTAGAGTAACTTAACGTGTCTTAATGAATCTTAATGTATCTTGATGGAACTTAACATATCGCAACGTAACTTAATAACTCAACTTAAAAACTTGATTTGAAATATATCGTTATATGTGTTTGATGAGAGGTTTATCCAAATCTAAAAGCAGAATTGTACTTACATTTTGTAATTGAATTTATCTCCAAGGACCCATCATGAAGTTTGTGGCTTTGGCTCTGACCCTTCTGCTGGCTGTTGGTACGTAGTTCTCCTCCTGCTCCTCCTTCTCCAGCCTCCTCCTCCTGCTTTTCTCTTCTTATTGCTTCTCCTAATTAACCTCCTCCTCCTCCTGTTCTTCCTCCTACACTTTCATTTCCTCCTCCTTCAGCCTCCAGTATTCTCTTCTTCCTAATCAACCTCCTTCTCCCTCTTTTACTTCTCTATCCACCACCTCCTCCTTCTCCAGCCTCCTCCTCTTCCTCCTCCATCTCCTTCTCCTCCTATTCTCTTCCATCTCCTCTTTCTTCCTTCCCTTCATCCACCCCTTCAACGTCCTCCAACAGCCTTCTCCTCCTCTAACTCCCTCTCCCTCCTCCTCCTCCTCCTCCTCCTCCTGCTGCAGAGTAACTCCTTGTTGAGAGTTCAGGGTCTCACCTCTGTCCTCTTTCACCTGACAGGCTCTCAGGCCCGGGAAGGTGGGAGTGATGCTTCCGTCCAGCTGGCACAGATCCAAGACAGCGCCATGGTGTACCTGAGCCAGGTGAAGGACCACGCCCAGAAGGCCCTCGACCAATTGGACGGGACCGAGTATGAACAGTACAAGTAAGGGGATCGGATTATGTTTTGATGTCGCTATTCTATCTTATTGCAAATTGAGTAGTAGTTAAGTTCCTTATTCCTTCACACCCCTACTTCCACTCCTGATCATCATATGGAGCGGGGAAAGTCTTGTAGTGGTTCGGGTGTTTGACTTCCAAAAGGTTCTGGGTTCTATCCCTGTCTACCTGTGGGCTTACCAGAGCAAGATGACCCCCAACCCCTACCGTCTACCCCCTACCTGCTCCTTAATGAGCTGTCTCTGTACTGTCTAACCCCTACCTGCTCCTTAATGAGCTGTCTCTGTACTGTCTAACCCCTACCTGCTCCTTAATGACCTGTCTCTGTACTGTCTAACTCCTACCTGCTCCTTAATGACCTGTCTCTGTACTGTCTAACCCCTACCTGCTCCTTAATGACCTGTCTCTGTACTGTCTAACTCCTACCTGCTCCTTAATGACCTGTCTCTGTACTGTCTAACCCCTACCTGCTCCTTAATGACCTGTCTCTGTACTGTCTAACCCCTACCTGCTCCTTAATGACCTGTCTCTGTACTGTCTAACCCCTACCTGCTCCTTAATGACCTGTCTCTGTACTGTCTAACCCCTACCTGCTCCGTAATGACCGGTCTCCGTACTGTCCGACCCCTACCTGCTCCTTAATGGCATCAGAACTCGCTGTAACTTTCTTCAGATGATTTAGTCGCACTAGTTGTGAGTCATGTGACGAGTCTCCTAAATCCTCCCTGTTCTCCTGCATCTCCTTCAGGGTGAAGCTCAGCGAGTACACCCAGGCCCTTGCGCCCTACACGGAGGCCTTCTCCGCCAGTTTCTTGGAGGCGCATGCGCGCACCGTGGGCGACATCGAGGCCCTGCGTCTCGTCGTGGAGCCCCGCCGACAGGAGCTGCAGGCCCTGCTGCAGAAGCAGACCGAAGAGTACCGCGTCAAGCTGGAGCCCATCATCCAGGAGTACGTCGACCAGCACCAGGAGCGCGTGGAGTCCCTGAAGGCTCGCCTGCAGCCCCTCCTGGAGGAGATGCGCACCAAGATGGAGGCCAACGTGGAGGACACCAAGACCAAGGTCATGCCCCTGGTGGAGGGAGTCCGCGGCAAGCTCACGGAGCGCCTGGAGCAGCTGAGGACCATGGCCAGCCCCTACGTGGACGAGTACCAGGAGCAGATCTCCAAGGCGGTGGGCGATGCCTCCGAAAGCCTGGCCCCCCACACAAAGGACCTGCGGGCCAGGATGGAGCCCCTTGTTGAGGACCTGAAGGCCAAGTTCGACGCCATGTACAAGTCCTTCAGCGACTTCGTCAAGGCCTAAAGATCTCCCTGGGTGCTGAGACTCTGCGGTCGACTCGCATCTGAAACATCTAGAGAGCCTCTCACCGCAGCGACGGAAACCTCTCCCACACCTCGGATACGTAAATCCAGCACCGGCATGTATTGCCATTTGAAATAAAGAAATATCTGAAAATGAAGGAAACATCTCTCACATCTCGGATATGTTAATCCAACATCGGCATGTATTGCCATTTAAAATAAAGAAATATCTGATAATTAAGATGTGTCTACCTATTTTTGAGTTTCAAGCGGATTGCTTTGATGGTCCTCTAAACTTCGATTGGTTGAATATAATAAATACAAAGACTAAAATTAATTTCCAGAGGTAATACCGTGTTTCGAGCGAAGGTGAGGTGGCAGACAAGAGATGGCAGACTTTGTTCCTTATCAGGGATGAGATCACTGGACCTCCAGATAAAGTGTCTACGCTGTGTCATCCCAGTCTCCGGGTCACCTTTGAACCCCGTGTTCCAGGAGGATGGCGTGGGGTCGAGGTCCGAGGAGCTCTGCTATAAAAACCTTCCAGTGCCGGACTCTTCCCCACACACGACGAGCAGCGAACCCGCCAGGTAGATGCTTGAGAGATGGAACCAAATGTTCCTACCAGACCCAGCAGAACGAGACGCATGTTGTGCATTGGCAGGATTTCAAAAGATTATATAGTGTATAGCTATCTTGGAAAAGTAAAAAATAAGCACTTTGAAAAGTGAATACTTCCCTCATTCATTGTTCAGGTTTGGTTAACATTTAATTAATTATGTTTACCTTCGAATGTGTTATTTGGAAGTGAGTCTTTAGCACACCTGCACCATCCTAATCAGAGCTAGATCATGCAAGGTAAACACTAAGCTGTTAGACAGGATAGATGAGCTACGACTTTCCAATTCCCCTCTTTCTTTACAAAACTGTGCATGAATGCCCACCAACTGTGGACATCTCCAAGGATCCCAAAGGATCCCAAAGGGCTCCCTCTCCGATGAGTGGGAGTGATCCGTCGGTTTGATGAAGACCTTCTCTTGGTGGAGAACCATGAGCCAGCTGGCCTTCGTCCACGCCATGCCTCTCACATCACGCCTGGGAGGAAGTTACAGAGTTTTCCAGTTTGCTTTTGTAACTCTGGAAACCGAGCTGAAACCCAGTGCTTCACTTCTCCTTTGTTGGAATGTATTTTCAGAAATACATGTCTTGCACACTATGGGCTGGTTGTACTTGTAGATCCGCACCATCCTTTAGTTTTTACACTGTTTTCTGTTGCGATACAGAGGATTCTTCTGTGAAATGTGTCCTTTGTCATCCTGAGTGTAAAGCCTGATAGTTTCACCACTTCTCAGCAGTAACACGTGTTCTTACGTAACACCGTTGTGTAGTGACCGTTGACCAGGCCACAAGACCCCGAGGCAGAAAGCCAAAGACTATTGCTTAAGGATTAAACCTTGTTATGACCTCACCACTCTCCAGGAAACCCTCTGCCTCCTTCTCTCTCTGCCTCCCTCCTTCTCTCTCTGCCTCCCTCCTTCTCTCTCCTCCTCCCTCCATCTCTCTCCTCCTCCCTCCTTCTCCTTCTTTCTCCTCCTCTGTCTCCTGCTCCTTCTCTAATTGATGAGTTGAAAGAGTTATTTTTTAAACTCTTTTAATGGTGACAGGAAAGCCTGTCTACCGTTGCCAGTTGTCTTTGTTCTGTTTAGTTTTAAAGACGTTTTTTTAGTGTGCAGAAGCTCAATAAAGGACTATTCTCTGCCGTTCCCAGCTCCCTCTGAGGGTATTTCCTGACGCTCCATGGAACTGAAACTCTTGGTTTCTGTTCCTGTCCTGCCATATTGTGCTCCTCATCCTCGGATCAGTCTGACCTCATGCAGAACCGAGTAAACAAGAATCTGGAGGAGGAAGACATTCATCAGCCATCCGCGAACACCTCGCTCTCTCTCTGTCACTCTCTCCCTCTTTCACACACACACACTCGCTCTCTCTCTCTCTCTCTCTCTCGCTCACCCTCCCCCTCTTTCACTCTCTCTCTCGCTCTCTCTCTCTCTCTCTCTCTCACCCTCTCCCTCTTTCACACACTCTCTCTCTCTCTCTCTCTCTCTCTTGCTCTCTCTCTCTCTCTCTCTCTCACCCTCTCCCTCTTTCACTCTCTCTCTCACCCTCTCCCTCTTTCTCTCTCTCTCTCTCTCTCTCTCTCTCACCCTCTCCCTCTTTCACTCTCTCTCTCTCTCTCTCTCTCTCTCTCTCTCTCCCTCTTTGTTTTTCTCCCAACTCTCTTGTTCCATCCTGCTTGGGAAAACCCAGTTAGGCAATAATCCTAATAACACACATACACACACACACACACACACACACACACACACACACACACACACACACACATATACACAAACACACACACACACACACATACACACACACACACACACACACACACACACACACACACACACACACTCCCTTTCCCCCGCCCCTCCCTCGAGTGGTTTGACATTCTTTGTTCCAGATCTTTCTTATCACGTCTTCCATCAGTGGGCTGGGTGGGGGTGCTCTGCTGCTGGCTGGGAGGACAGCCTGGGAGTGGCACTCGGTCATTACTCTCACTGCGACATTACCCTCATTATGCCATTACCCTCACTGTGTCATTACCCTCCTCACTGTGTCATTACCCGCACCACAACATTACCCTCACTATGTCATTACCCTCACTATGTCATTACCCTCCTCAATATGTCATTACCCTCACTATGTCATTACTCTCCTCACTGTGTCATTACCCTCACCACAACATTACCCTCACTATGTCATTACTCTCACTGCGACATTACCCTCATTATGCCATTACCCTCACTGTGTCATTACCCTCCTCACTGTGTCATTACCCTCACCACAACATTACCCTCACTATGTCATTACTGTCACTGCGACATTACCCTCATTATGCCATTACCCTCACTGTGTCATTACCCTCCTCACTGTGTCATTACCCTCACTGTGTCATTACCCTCACCACAACATTACCCTCACTATGTCATTACCCTCACTATGTCATTACCCTCCTCAATATGTCATTACCCTCACTGTGTCATTACCCTCCTCACTGTGTCATTACCCTCACTGTGTCATTACCCTCACCACAACATTACCCTCACTATGTCATTACCCTCACTATGTCATTACCCTCCTCAATATGTCATTACCCTCACTGTGTTATTACCCTCCTCACTGTGTCATTACCCTCACCACAACATTACCCTCACTATGTCATTACCCTCACTATGTCATTACCCTCCTCAATATGTCATTACCCTCACTATGTCGTTACCCTCCTCAATATGTCATTACCCTCACTATGTCGTTACCCTCCTCACTGTGTCATGACCCTCACTGTGTCATTACCCTCACCATGTCATTACCCTCACTATGTCCTTACCCTCACTACTTCTGAAGGTAACATAGGGGCTCTCCTCATTCAACCCAACTGTCAAATCTAATTTTATCTTTTAATTTATAACTCTTAAAGCGAGGGTAGCCAATCTATTTCAGAAAATAAAAAATATATAAAATTGTCTTAACATCCCAACACTAATCGATATGTAAAGTGCTCCTCAACCTCGAACCTTTAACTCGCCACTTTCAAATCTTAAACTCAATCCCCTTTTTCTCAACGTAATTCCAAAACTTTTAACTCCAACTTGGTATTCTAACGCTGAACTGTCGACCGTCCGCTTAAAGCAGTAACTCCACATGTTGAATGCAGTCCTGCAGAACCTCTAATACCCAACGATAGGAAGAACCACACAGCCTCTTACGTGAACGTTAACACAACTTTATTTAAAGTCCACCCTCATCATCATGTTATAAAAAATATTTTACTTTTGGGGGGCAGAGGGGGGGGGGGGGGGGGGGGGCATTCCAGAGCCTTTCCCAGCAGGGGGCAGTGAGTGTAGCTGTCAACAGTAATATCTGCTCTGTGTGTTTACGCCGAGAACAGGGGTATTTACGGAGGCCCTATAGACACGGCTGTGTCTCTACTGGTACATACCTGCGTGCACCGCATGTGTAATTACAGTGCGGGCTCCGCCCACAGGTTACCTGCTGGGACACCAGAACATTGGGTGGACAGCACTTACCTGCCTTCTCAATTATAGCCACATTAAGCTCTGAGTTGGACATGGGTAACAGCCGTTTCTCTGTAAGCTTATCTCCCAAGGCTGACCTTTGTTCAGTACTGTCTCAACGTATGAATCAGGTGCGCACATACACCTGTGTGTGTGTGTGAGTGTGTGTGTGTGTGTGTGTGTGTGTGTCTGTGTGTGTGTGTGTGTGTGTGTGTGTGTGAGTGTGTGTGTGTGTGTGTGTGTGTGTGTGTGTGTGTGTGTGTGAATGTGTCATCTGATTTTCTCAGTTCTATGGCTGGGGTGAGCTCTAAAGGTTCTGGTTGGAGTTGGTTCTGAAGGGTCTACAAGGTCCCCAGGAGATGGCTGGAGATTGGTTCTGGAAGGTTCTCTGAGATGGCTGGAGGTTGGTTCTGGAAGGTTCTCTGAGATGGCTGGAGGTTGGTTCTGGAAGGTTCTCTGAGATGGCTGGAGGTGGGTTCTGGAAGGTTCTCTGAGGTGGCTGGAGATGAATTCTGGAAGTTTCTGAGTAGATGGGTGGAGGTGGGTGCTGGAAGGTTCTTCTCAGGGGTTGTTGTTGATGATCTGCCTGGGCGTTCCATAGCTCATGCCAGCCTGAGATGCTCCCCGATTGGTTCCCATCTGTAGACCAATCACACTCTTGCCTTCCATCAGCTGCTCATCGGAGAACTCCCTCTTGTTCTCCTGAGCCTTCCTGGAAACACAAACCAATGTAGAAACACGCACAAACACACACGCACACACACACACGCACACGCGCATGCACACACACACACACACACGAGTGTGGTCAGTCTCAGATATGGTCGAGTTTGATTTATCTGTGTTTACCAAGGGGGCTGGCTTCTTGCCAAGGACAACATGGCACCCATAAATCAACCAATCACAGGAATGCGCGGTACAGTGGTGTTGCCGATCTAACTCATAAACCCGCCATCCGGCTACACCCAGGAACACCCCCATCGATCCCTCTGGTGCAGAGAGAGCCCTGCGGTGGACACTGAACCCGAGTGCTGTTGACTTGCGGCGCATCCTGTTGTCGGGCAGAAACAAAAGGCACGCCGTCCGCGGGAAGAGCAGCAGGAAGAGGGAGGGCTCAGTGCACCCACCTGTGGAACCAGCTGGGGTCTCCTTTGTAGCAGCCGTCGCTCTTGGTGACGGCCACGCTGCCCAGGGACATCAGCGTCCGCTGCACGGCGGCCAGGTCCTTCCCTGGAACACAGACCTCACGTTTCACGTCCGGTCACGCGGCACTCGCTTTAACCCGGAAGCGGCCCCGGGCTCATTAGGATCCGTGTCGATAAGGACAGGTTATAGGGGATAGGGGGCGTCGGAGATGGACAAATGATAATAATAATAAGTGATTGAATTTATATTGCGCTTTTCTGAAAGACACTCAAAGACGCTTTACAGTGAAGGGGGGTGGGGGGCTCACTCACCACCACCACTGTGTAGCACCCACTTGGGTGATGCTCGGCAGCCAATCTGCGCCAGAAACACACCCGCTTGAGATGGGGAGTGAGGGAATTAATGAGTCAGCCAATCATACAGGGGGATGATTTGGGGGCCGGATTGAATGAGCCTGGGCGGGCAGTTTTGTCCAGGGCCCCGGGGATACCCCTACTCTTTGCGATAAGTGCCCTGGGATCTTTCATGAGGTCAGAGAGTCAGGACCTCGGTTTTACGTCTCCTCTGAAGGACGGAGGTAAAGGTAAAGGTAGACCGAGCGCGTTGGGGATCAAACCCTGAACCCCCTCCCCCCTTCCACTCGGCCCTCCTCCCCCTTCACGCCCACGCCGCCGACGCCAGGCAGCGTAGGTGGATGTTCCCCGCGACCTCCCACCCAGCGGACCATGTGTTGAGCC
The DNA here is from genome assembly GCF_949987615.1 of Pollachius pollachius. Classification (NCBI taxonomy): domain Eukaryota; kingdom Metazoa; phylum Chordata; class Actinopteri; order Gadiformes; family Gadidae; genus Pollachius; species Pollachius pollachius. Next base: position 2,927,194 of record NC_136939.1, on the reverse strand, counting down.
AGCTAAGGAGGCGTGTGTGTGGGGGCGGGGGACGCACCCTCCCACAGGTCCACGGTCTGGAACATGTCGGTGACCATCACGCCGTACTTCTCGGCGGCCTTCAGGAACTGGGAGATGAGCTCCATCTGCTTGAAGGCCATGGTGGAGCTCTGGACCTTCTTGATGGGAGGGCTGGCTCCGCTCAGGCTGTTGATGAGATGGCCGAGGACCTGGAGGAGGAGGAGGAGGAGGAGGAGGAGGAGGAGGAGGAGCAAGAGAAGGAGGAGGAGGAGCAAGAGGTGGAGAGGAGGAGGAGGAGGAGGAAGAGCAAGAGGAGGAGTAGGAGGAGGAGGAGGAGGAGGAGCATGAAGAGGAAGGGTCATCAGCGTGACACACTCAATCAATCAGTGTGCTTTAGGAATTTTCTGGGACCAACAATACAACTTCAATCCCACAAAATGCCGCGGCCACTTTGCTTTCTGCACAGCTCGTGTTTGAGAGGGGAGTGTTGGTCTCATAGGGTCGTTCACACCGAGGTCTGTCCTGGGCCAGGGGTAGGAGACTCACGCATCCATCCTTCAGCCAGGTCTGGAAGCCGGTCTTGCCGGCCTCGGGCTGCCCGACGGCGGCCCCGCACTGGGCCACGATCCACTGGACCAGCCGCTCCTCCAGCTCCGCGTCGTACTTCTTATCGATCTTCATCTGCACGTCCCGGCTCAGGCCGTACTGTGGACCTTTGTTTGCCATGGCGACGCCTGGACCAATGGGAGGGAGAGAGAGAGATGTTAGACTGGACCAATGGGAGGGAGAGAGAGAGATGTTAGACTGGACCAATGGGAGGGAGAGAGAGAGATGTTAGACTGGACCAATGGGGAGAGAGAGAGATGTTAGACACACATGTGGCTGTGGCGACGCCTGGACCAAGGGTGAGAGGAGAGTGGTGTTTATGAGTGACCATGGCGACGCATGGATCAAAGGAGAGAGGGAGAGTGATGTAAAACACACATGTTGTTATGGCGACGCATTGCTCTAAAGGAAGGGAGTGTGATGTTAAACACACACGTCTTGGGGCTAACCAAATACCTTATCTTGGTTCGTATTAAAGGCTACGCCCGTATTACTGCCAGTGTGTGTGTGTGTGTGTGTTTAATGGGCATTTGTATAATGCAAAGGAGAAAAAGAACACAAAGTCATTTCCATTCCATGTCGATACCGTCTACAGTACAGTGAACCATAAATTCATATGAATACATATTTCATGTGTAACATGAGCGTCTCACTTTGCCTGGGACTTCTACCGACTCATATTAATGCAGCACGCACTCCGAGTTGGACAGAGCTTTCTACATCCTGTTGTGCATTTACATGTCACTTCCTTCCTTCCTCCTCTCCCCGAAGCGTTCAGCATTCGGTGAACGGCCCATTGTGCGCAGATCGCATGTGGCTTGCAGAGTGTAAAATGTTTAACTGGGACTCATCCCAGCCCTGGATGTGCATCCCAGCGAAGCGCTGACATCATCTCTAGTTTGAGTGACAGGCGAACACACCCGTAGGGTCACTGTAAAAACATAGAAGATAGATCTACCTATCTTCAGCAGTACGTAGTTGTCACTGAGGACGTGCTGATCATTGACAGAGAAAGAGATTGGGATGCTAATCTGTCTGTTCACGAAGGTCTCATAAATAAATGAGTGTTGTCGTCTTCTTCGCGTTATCTGGGTGTCTGGCCTTCATCAAGAGCCTGTGTTCCGGTTGATCACTCTTCAACTCATCATCGCCACGCTCTCTCGTGAGTTGCAGACCTGAACAATTCAGACCAACCGCGGATGACCCAGTGTGCAGCTGCACCAACAAACATGCGCTCCGTTGCCAAGCAACTCGCTCACTTCCACTCAGCCGCCCAATCACTTGACACACTTCCTGTTTGGACATGTGTCCTTTACATTTGCTTCCTGCAGTTATCTTTGGATTCAGCAGGCGCTTTTTATCCAAAAATATTACTTTAGACTGTGGAGCAAACAAAGCCAATCAAATCTAGAGTGACAGACTTTATTTTATTATTGGTTATTAACACAAGTTTGGGATCTGTTCTAGAATGCTCTTCTTTGAGCGGTCAGAGAGTCCAGCTACTCTTCAAACGGTGAATGTTTACGTTACATCTTATCACACACACACACACACACACACACACACACACACACACACACACACACAGCGTTGGGGGTGTAAACCCATGTAACACTAAAGTAGAACCCATCCAACGCTAGAGTAGAACCCATCCAACACTAGAGTAGAATCCATCCAACACTAGAGTAGAACCCATCCAACACTAGAGTAGAAGCCATCCAACACTAGAGTAGAGCTCATGCAACAATGAAGCAGGAAACAAAGTGCTTGTGCGACACGTGACAAATAACGATTGACAATCAGGTTTGCAATCATGTGTTTAGAGTATAGGCTGTGGCTTGTTGTTACTAGTCCTGTGTGTGTGCCTGTGTGTGTGTTGGTATCTGTGTGTGTGTGTTGGCATCGCTGTTTGTGTGTGTGTGTGTGTGTGTGTTTGTGTGTGTTCATACACACTTCTTCTTTCTAACAGCTAGAAAACAGGTTTCATGTAACCTTTCATGGAACCTATCAGCACAAGGTGAGGCAGACGAAGACGACGTCAGTTAGCAGGGAAAGACCCGCAGAGAGAAAAAGTGTGGAGCCTTACTGTGTTTGGTAGAAGCTGGTAGAGGTGGAGGTGGAGGTGGAGGTGGTGGTCTCAGGTGGTTTCAGATGCAGGGCGAGGGTCTACAAGCCTCTTGTTGCTTCGTCTTCTGTCAGGATGTGAGAGAGGAGGGTGGCGCCCTGAAAGACTGAGATGACTTCAGCACATTTCAGCCACGCCCCGTTCTTATGCTCCCTGCCTCAGCCCTCCCCTTTCTCCCCCTTCCTCCCCCCTTCCTCCTTACTCCCGCTCGCTTCCCCGAACAGATTGTTAGTCCTAGCGGGTGGGAGGGGGTGAGGGAGTAAACGGGTGTAGGGGGGGGGGGAGAGGGGGAGAGGAGAGGGGGGGATAGGTGGGTGTAGTGTTCCATGCAACCCGACTGGTTTTGTGCGGATATTGAAAAGAATGTAACCACAGATATCCTGAGTTCACCACTAAGAGCCTGGACAGGAGAGAGGAGAGAGGAGAGAGGAGAGAGGAGAGAGGAGAGAGGGGAGAGGAGAGAGGAGGCACACTGAACTCCTCTAGAGGCTGGAGCCAGAGGAGGACCACAGCAGAGGAGGAGAAGGGGGAGGAAGAGAGGAGAACACTAGAGGAGGAGGAGGAGGAGGAGAGGAGGAGAACCCTTGAGGAGGACCCAGAGGAGGAGAACTGCGCTGTGGTTTGTGGCCTCTGCAGAGCTTCGAGGAGCTGAATGAAAACAGCCTAGGAATGTTCCGGCACCGCCACAACACGCTCTCACAACCCGTTTGTGTTGTGGCTCCCGGTCTGGTTATCGGTTACCTACAACCGCCCCCCCCCGACGTTTGCCTTCGGGGAGAGAGATAAAGGAGGTGACAACACAAGGCGTGTTGTGGCACCATGGCTGTAATCTGAGGTTAAACATTAGCTCCAGACTCAGGAGGTTTTAGTCATGGACTGAGCCCTCGGTTAAGCAACGCCCGGCCGCCATTTGCCTTCTAAATCCCGTTAAAGTGTCTCATTTTCCTCCACAGCAATTTGAATGTAAGGCTGCTCGTTTCTACCGCAATAAAGGCAGTAAAAGGCCGTAAAAGAGTAAACACTCTTCAATACAGTAGGAGAGTCACAGTTATAGTCGAATTACTGTTTGGTGTAGTTCTGGGTGCAAAGTCTCAAGTTGAATTGATGAGATGGAAACATACAGAGGTAGAAGAATGGACACAGACAGGAAGTGAGACGTTGTAAGCTGCAGGGTTGGCTGAGTCACTGCAGGAAAGTGTGAAGTGTGGATTAGTAGTTATCTGCCGGAATGTGGGCCACTAAGTACTGGTAAACATTACATTTTATGTGTCAACTCATCTCCTCAGGAATCTGTCCAGCATTGCGGTCTTGTTTTACATCACATATCCATTCTAACTGTGGACGCCCTCGGTGACTCAGGGATAGAGAACGCTTTTGGCCCCCTCTAGTGGCTGGACAGGAAAACAACCAGAGCTGACGTCATGAAGAACTGCTCCGATTTGAGAGACAACATTTACTGGGACGGTGTTTCAATTACATTATCCTGTGTGTCAACACTTTAAACTTGAGAAGGTGTCTAATTTATCAAAGGTTTATACGGATACGGGTTTAACTTGGTTGAATTCCCGAAGTGCTTTATATTTAAATCACCTAATCTATGGCGATAAACTATTAACCGACTTTTCACCAAGAAAAACAACGATGTATTTTGTCTACATAGAGATATTTTGTTGTTACTTTAGCCTATTGTTCAGTCTCATTTGGCATTGAATCTAAGGGAAGGCGGCCCAACTTTTCTTGACGTGGCAAGGAGAAGGTTGCAGTGTGAATGCGGATCCACCGGGGGGCGATGTAGCACAACATGACAACACCAACTATGTCACCGACGAGGAGAATGCTCCACATTTTAATCTTTCATTCTCTTATACCCCATAAAACCTAACATCTGAAATTCATACATTTATATTATTGACTTATAATAGATATTATATGCATATATATCTAATATATGCACCACCTAATATATGCATAGTTCGACTACTGTATATCGCCTGCTGTACTACCGGTCAGTGACCTGCCGGAGGGCCTTGTTTGAAGCGCTGCTGCTACGTTCATCAGGCGACCGCGTGACTCCGGAACACCTGAGCCAAACACCTGGCCGCCCTGAGTCACGAGCTGCAACTATCCCCCAGGCCACAAGGGAGAGGTGATGCTTTGTTGATGTTCCGTGATACATATGCAGTGTTGATAACGGCCATATTTCATATTTATGTCTATTTATTAATTAATTAAGTGAGTGAGTGAGATATTTTACTTTAGCTTTAGTGCTTTGGCAACGTAAATGTATATTTTTCCAATCCAGTCAAGCAATTTGAATAAGAATTTTAGAACGAGCGAGAGAAGTCGAGAGAGTTAGTCACTCAGAGAGAGAGAGAGAGAGAGAGAGAGAGAGAGAGGGAGCGAGAGGGAGAGAGAGGTAGAGACACACACAGAACCCCCCCCCCCCCCCCCCCCCATCCCAGCACACACACACACACACACACCTAGACGCCGCTAGCCTCTCTCTCTCTCTCTCTCTCTCTCTCTCTCCCTCTCTCACGCTGCCTGCTGCAATTAGGATTAATGCACATTCTCTCCTCCATATTGATTATTGATCTGGTGGTCCGGGGGGACGAGAGAGAGAGAGCGGGAGTGAGAGAGAGAGAGAGAGAGAGAGAGAGAGAGAGAGAGAGAGAGAGAGAGAGAGAGAGAGAGGGAGGAGAGAGAGACTGTGTGTCCTCAGATCTATAAATAGGTTCTTGCCGTTTCAGAGGTACAGTGTTGAGACAGATCCCAGTGCCCTTGTGTTTCTAATCCAAGAAATGTAGTCGTTCACAAATTCATTCATTACTTAACGTCACAACCAAGAAATATTCATCCACAACGAACAGGAAGGGGGTTAGAAAGGACGTTTATTTTCATATCCGGTGAGGCGATCCTCCAGGACGAGATCCCACATGTACAACCCAGAGTCAAAGGTCAGAGTTCAGAGTGCTGCGCACATGTCGGAAATCACCTGGAACCACCGGAAGAGAGGAGGTGGAGGAGGAGGGTGGAGGAGGAGGTGGAGGAGGGGGGTGGAGGAGGAGGTGGAGGAGCTGGTGGAGGAGGAGCTGGAGGAGGAGGTGGAGGAGGAGCTGGAGGAGGGGGTGGAGGAGGAGCAGGAGGAGGGGGTGGAGGAGGAGGTGGAGGAGGAGGTGGTGGAGGAGGGTGGAGGAGGAGGTGGAGGAGGGGTGGAGGAGGAGGTGGAGGAGGGGTGGGAGGAGGAGGTGGTGAGGAGGGGGAGGGGTGGGGAGGGGTGGGTGGAGGGAGGAGGTGGAGGAGGGGGTGAGGAGGGGGTGGAGGAGTGGAGGAGGAGCTGGAGGAGGGTGTGGAGGAGAAGGTGTAGGAAGGGGAGGTGGTGGAGGAGGGAGAGGAGGGGGTGATGGAGGTGGTGGAGGAGGAGCTGGGAGGCTGGAGAGAGGAGGAGGGCGAAGAGGAGCTGGAGGAGAGGAGGTGGTGGAGGAGGGAGAGGGGGAGGTGGTGGAAGAGTAAAGTTGCGGGGGGGGAGGAGGAGCAGGAGGAGGGGGGTGGAGGTCGGTCGTATTGATGTGCTGCCAGGCGTGTTCTCTGGTCCGTGGGGGAGCTGGAGGAGGGGGGAGGAGGAGGAGGAGGAGGAGGGGGAGAGGAGGAAAGGAGGAGGAGGGTGGAGGAGGAGGAGAGGAGGGGAGGAGGAGGATGAGGGGGAGGAGAGGAGGAGAGGAGGAGGAGGAGAAGGGGGAGGAGAGGAGGAGGAGGAGAGGAGGAGGAGGAGGAGGGGGAGGAGGAGGAGAGGAGGAGGCGGAGGAGGAGGGGGAGGAGGGGGAGAGGAGGAGGAGGGGAAGGAGAGGAGGAGGAGGAGAGGAGGAGGAGGGAGGGGGAGGAGAGGAGGAGAGGAGGAGAAAGAGAGGAGAGGAGGAGGAGGAGAGGAGGAGGAGGAGGGGAGGAGAGGAGGAGGAGGGGGAGGAGGAGGAGGAGGGGGAGAGGAGGAGGAGGAGAGGAGGAGGAGGGGGAGGAGAGGAGGAGAGGAGGAGAGGAGGGGGAGGGGGAGGAGGAGAGGAGGAGGAGGAGGGGGAGGAGAGGAGGAGGAGGAGGAGGGGGAGGAGGGGGAGGAGAGGAGGAGGAGGAGGAGGGGGAGGGGGAGGAGAGGAGGAGAGGAGGAGGAGGGGGAGGAGAGGAGAGGAGGAGGAGGGGGAGGAGAGGAGGAGAGGAGGAGGAGGAGGAGGGGGAGGTGAGGAGGAGGAGGGGGAGGAGGAGGAGAGGAGGAGGAGAAGGGGGGGAGGAGGGGGGAGGGGGAGGGGGAGAGGAGGAGGAGGAGGGGAGGAGAGGAGGAGGGGGAGGGGAAGGAGGAGGAGAGGAGGAGGAGGGGGGAGGGGGAGGTGGGTGGTGGGGAGGAGGCCAGTCTACAGTCCTGCCAACAGCCACTCTCCTTTGGCCGTGGATCACAGGGCTGGAGCCGGGCCCAGTGGGGGGCTCCCCCGCCGATCCCTCCGCTTCTCTGGGCCTCTGGTTGCCTCAGGTTCTCTCTCCGGTTCTCTGGTTCTTTCTGGTTCTCTCTGGTTCTCCGGTTCTCTCTGGATGTCTTGTTGTCTCGTTCTCGCTGGTTCTCTGTAGTTCGTCGGTTCTCTGGTTCTCTGATTCTCTGGTTCTCTCTAGGTCTTCGGTTCTCCGGTTCCCTCTGGTTCTCCAGGTTTCTGGTTCTCTGGTTGACTCTGGTTCTCCGGTTCCCTCTGGTTCTCCGGATCTCTCCGGTTCTCCGAGCAAAGCATGACAGCTCAGAGCTCTGCAGACACACACCAACAGTGCGGCTTACAGCTGGAGTGTAAACCCTTTAGTAACGGAGGCTGATCAGCCTGCTTAGAATGTGTTTAATGTTAAAGGATGAGTCAGTAACTAATCAGCCTGCTTAGAATGTGTTTAATGTTAAAGGATGAGTCAGTAACTGATCAGCCTGCTTAAAATGTGTTTACATGTTAAAGGATGAGTCAGTAACTGATCAGCCTGCTTAAAATGTGTTTACATGTTAAAGGATGAGTCAGTAACTGATCAGCCTGCTTAAAATGTGTTTAATGTTAAAGGATGAGTCAGTAACTGATCAGCCTGCTTAAAATGTGTTTACATGTTAAAGGATGAGTCAGTAACTGATCAGCCTGCTTAGAATGTGTTTAATGTTAAAGGATGAGTCAGTAACTGATCAGCCAGCTTAAAATGTGTTTACATGTTAAAGGATGAGTCAGTAACTGATCAGCCTGCTTAAAACGTGTTTACATGTTAAAGGATGAGTCAGTAACTGATCAGCCTGCTTAAAATGTGTTTAATGTTAAAGGATGAGTCAGTAACTGATCAGCCTGCTTAAAATGTGTTTACATGTTAAAGGATGAGTCAGTAACTGATCAGCCAGCTTAAAATGTGTTTACATGTTAAAGGATGAGTCAGTAACTGATCAGCCTGCTTAGAATGTGTTTAATGTTAAAGGATGAGTCAGTAACTGATCAGCCTGTTTAAAATGTGTTTACATGTTAAAGGATGAGTCAGTAACTGATCAGCCTGTTTAAAATGTGTTTAATGTTAAGGAACAGTCTGTAACTGATCAGCCTGTTTAAAATGTGTTTACATGTTAAAGGATGAGTCAGTAACTGATCAGCCAGCTTAAAATGTGTTTAATGTTAAGGAACAGTCGGTAACTGATCAGCCTGCTTAAAATGTGTTTACATGTTAAAGGATGAGTCAGTAACTGATCAGCCTGCTTAAAATGTGTTTAATGTTAAGGATGAGTCAGTAACTGATCAGCCTGCTTAAAATGTGTTTACATGTTAAAGGATGAGTCAGTAACAACTGATCAGCCTGTTTAAAATGTGTTTAGTGTTAAGGAACAGTCGGTAACTGATCAGCCAGTTTAAAATGTGTGTAATGTTAACTGTCAGTAACTGATCCTGTTTAAAATGTGTCTGCATGTTAAGGAAGTTAGTTGAGGTAGTCTTTCAAACCTGTTTGGATTCATGATTTACCGCTTGGTGGAAGTGGCCTTAATTCTGCAAGGAAAACACAACAATAAGATAGAGGACGGTTGGACGTAGGCTGATGGATGTTAGTTGGACAGATCAAATGGGTCAATGGTAAGAGAGATGTATGGGAACTGATTCTGAGTGTTTCCTCCAATCAGAGAGCAGAGGAGAAGTGGAGGTCAGGAGAGCGAGGAGAGAGGAGGAGAAGAGAGGAGAAGAGAGGAGGATAGAGATGAGAAGGAGAGAGGAGGAGTAGAGAGGAGGAGAGAGGAGGAGGGAGGTGAGAAGGAGAGAGGAGAAGAGAGGAGAAGAGAGGAGGAGAGTGGAGGAGAGAGGTGTGAAGGGGAGAGGAGGAGGGAGGTGAGTTCGGGGAGGGAGGGAGTGAAGGAGAGAGGAGGACAGAGGAGGTTTTGGAGGACAGGAGAGCGGTACAGGGGGAGCCTTGTGGAGGTGACGATTAAATCCATGCAGGAACACTGAATGAGTCAGAGAGAGAGAGAGAGAGAGAGAGAGAGAGGGGGGGGAGAGGGAGAGAGAGAGAGAGAGAGAGAGAGAGAGAGAGAGAGGGGGAGAGGGAGAGAGAGAGCGAGGGAGAGGGAGAGAGAGAGAGAGAGGGAGGGGGGGAGAGGGGGAGAGAGAGAGAGGGAGCGAGAGAGAGAGAGAGGGAGCGAGAGAGAGAGAGAGGGGGGGAGAGGGAGAGAGAGAGGGAGAGGGAGAGAGGGAGAGAGAGAGAGAGAGAAGCAGATGGAGAGCGAGGTGGAGCGAGCGAGGGAGGAGAGGGCGTGAGCAGATTGTGCCTCTGAGGGATAACAGGATGTGACAGGAAGGACCTGGTGGTCGCGTGACGATGACATCACAAGACGTTGCATGACACGAGGCAGACAGGTGTTAGGTGATCACTCCGTTTGGATTCCTGGATGATGATGAATTACGTTCGATCATTGTTATAATAATCACATGGTTATCCCTCGATGCCGTTAACAGTGTTTCAGCGCTCTGCGAATACAGGGGTGTACGGTAGCACGGAGACCGGGGGCGGCGCAGAGACTTATCTTTATAGACTGGTTCTTCTGGCCGCAGGCTTGGCTCCAGATGATGTCGTCTTTTAAATACTGCGGCTCTCCTCTCCTCTGATTGGATTCCCGTAAAGCCATTGGTTCCCGACTCTGTCTTAGCCCATGTTAAATATTCTTTATGTTTTAAGGGCTTGGGTATTTATCTTTATCTACATTCTAGAACTCATGGACAATATCATGTACTGCTTAATGTACACATTTTTAAATGTATATTTTTACAGTACAATCTCAGCATCGTCAACATCTAAACGAAGAATAAATGTTAGACAATAAATAAAAAAACGAAACCGGTATAGAACAAAATCTAATAATAAGTGTACATATAAAACGAAATGTAAATATAAGACAAAATTTAAATAATAAGTGTAAATATAAGGCTAGATGTAAATATAATGTGTAAGTATAAAACAAAATGTAAATAATAAGTGTAAATATAAAACTCAATGTAAATAATAAGAAAAAATAGAACAGAATTTAAATTATAAGTGTAAATATATAACTTAAAGTAAATAATAAGCTTATGATAATAACTTACGATTATCACATGAAGGTAATGACATAAAGTTATAATTATAACATGTAAGATTATAATATGTAGGTAATGGATATCGAATTAAGGATCATAACATGCAGGTTACGATGATAACATGTGGGTTTACAAAATGAGTTTATAATTATAACATGTAGGATCATAACATGTAGGATAATAACATGTAGGTTATGATAATAACATGTAGGATTATAACATGTAGGTTATGATTATGACATTTAGGATTATAACATGAAGGTAATGAAGTGTAGGTTATGATTATATAACATGCAGGATTATAACATGTATGTTATGATTATAACTTGTAGGATCATAACATATAGGTTATTATTTTAGCTTGTAGGATTATAACATTTAGGTTATGATTTTAGCATATGGGATTATAACATGTAAATTATGATTATAAGTAGGATCATAATGTGTAGGTTATGTGCTATTATAATATACAGTATTTAATATCATTTTTAATGAAAAACATGTAAGATTTACTAACATGTTCGATCATAATAATACATGTGATTAATAATTCTCACAGAACACTAGAAGAGCAGGCCATTCAGGACAGGAATAGATTAGGGAACAGATTCTCTTATATTTATTTAGGAGAATCTGCTCAGAGCTTTGCAGGATTAGACACCATGAAAAATGCTTCATCCCATAGACAAATACTTTACTGATCTTAATCATTTGAAAAGTTGTCAAAGTATTTATTGAATGTTTTTATAATATATTAGTTGTTAATCATAATGAAGAAAAAATAGATCAATGAAGTACAGTTAATAAAGTATTTAGTTTTCATCTGTTGGATTCATACTAGTTTATAAATGTCCAACCATATAGCTAACCATGTTGAAATCAATATAATAATCAATACATAACATGTTCCCCATGCAGTCCTATTGCCAAGGTATTCTGGTGGGGGGGAAACTGGATCAACGTCTGCATTGCCGTGAAATATCCATATATCTGCAGTGTTCTGAAAGGTACTGCAGCAGTCAAAGCAAAAGTGTGATGCAGCGAAAATAGTTCCTGCTTACATAATTGCACTGTTAGACCACAGATATGTGGTGAAGTCTTGCTACACTGACACCTCCGGGACCTCTGCTGACATTATTATAACACTGTTCTATTATTTTAGACACAATATTTTAAACCCTTTTCTGCAGACTAAGTATCCTGGTGTACTCAGAAGCATTGACCATGAACACAACATAGTTCCCTGCCGGAGTTAAACTGCAGTTATCTTGAGTTCAACGCAGAAGCGTTCGTCAGGAGCTACAAAGCCAACCTCAGATGGCCTGTAACAGTTTCATGATCCTAATGATGATCATGTGATCATGAAATTATATTGAGGATCATCTGATTCTAATGAAGATCATTTGATTCTGATGATGATCATGTAATTCTAATGATGATCATGTGATTCTAATGATGATCATGTGATTCTGATGAGGATGATGTGATTGTACTGAAGATCGTGTGATGCTAATGATGATCTCGTGATTATAATGATGATCCTGTGATTCTAATGATCATGTGATTCTAATGATGTCCATGTGATACTAATGATTAAGTGATTCTAATGATGATCTTGTGATTGTAATGATGATCCTGTGATTCTAATGATGACCATGTGATTCTAATGATCGAGTGATTCTAATGATGATCATGTTATTCTAACAATGATTATGTGATTCTAATGAGGATCATGTGATTCCAATGATTAACATGTGATTCTAATGATTAACATGTGATTATATGAGGATCATTTGATTCTAATGATTCCACTATCCTCAAATAGAAATATTGGAAAAATATTGAAATCAGATGATTCCAAAACTATATCTAACGAAGATGAAAGGTAAATAGAGAGTGGTAAGAAGTAAATTAGAAGTAAAGAGTGGTAAATAGAAGTAGATAGAGTTAAATAGAGGTACATAGAGGTAACAAGAGTAAAATAGAGGAACAGAGAGGTAAAGAGAGGTAAATAGAAGTAAAGAGATGTAAATAGAGGTAAATAGAGTGAGAGGTAAAGAGGGTTGAACAAAGGTAAAGAGTGGAAAGGAGAGGTTAATACAAGTAAAGAGGTCGGGAGATTTAAAGATATGGAACCGTAACATTAAAGTGTCCTTGCAGTTGTTTTTACAGCCTTCAGGAGTGTAGCAGGGGAGTGTGTGTGTTTGTGTATATGAGAGTGTGTGTGTGTGGGTGTGTTTGTGTCTCTGTGTGGGTGTGTGTGAGTGCGTGAATGTGTGTAGGTGTGTATGTGTGTATGTGTGTCTATATCTGTCTCTCTGTGTGTGTGTGTGTGTGTGTGTGTGTCTGTGTGTGTATGTGTGTGCAGGATGCTGTCCTACTCTCTCTGCTTCCTAACGCCATTACCTCGCCGTCACCACGGCAACCAGACGGCCTGCTGCCACCACCATACTTTTCTTTAGGCAGTTAATAAATACAGGTTGTGTGTGTGTGTGTGCGTGCATGTGTGTATGTTAGAGTGTCTGTGCTTTTGTGTGTGTGTGTGTGTGCGTGTGTGTGTGTGTGTGTGTCAGGAGGGAGGGGGTTCATCAAGGCTGTCTACAAGCCAATCAGAACGCAGCAAAGCTTTTCAGCGAATTAATAATCGTAATCATAAAATCTCTCCCCATTCATTACTCTGCGCCCTATCTAGCATCTACTTCATTACACACACACACACAAATGCGCACACGCGCAGTCACTTACGCACACACACACAAATGCGCACACACACACACACACACGTGCACACACACGCAGTCACATACGCACACACAAACACAGGCACATGCAGGGTTTAATAAATCTGAAAGGTTCAGACACATCCTCTGCCTCACTCAGCTTTCTGTTCATCAATCACACCCACCATGACGTCAAACATCCAGCCTGCATCCACCCTGCTAGCTCTACACATCCACCCTGCTAGCTCTACACATCCACCCTGCTAGCTCTAACATTCACCCGGCTAGCTCTACACGTCCACCCTGCTAGCTCTACACATCCACCCTGCTAGCTCTACACATCCACCCTGCTAGCTCTACACATCCACCCTGCTAGCTCTAACATTCACCTGGCTAGCTCTACACATCCACCCTGCTAGCTCTACACATCCACCCTGCTAGCTCTACACATCCACCCTACTAGCTCTACACATCCGCCTTCCTAGCTTAAAACATCTGTCTGGATAGAATCACCCCTGCTAGCTCACACATTCACCCTGATAGCATCGAGCCTACCTTATCTAACATTCACCCTGCTAGCTCTAGTGTTAGCCCTGCTAGCTCTAGTGTTAGCCCTGCTATCTCTCGTGTTATCCCTGCTAGCTCTCGTGTTAGCCCTGCTAGCTCTAGTGTTAGCCCTGCTATCTCTAGTGTTAGCCCTGCTATCTCTAGTGTTAGCCCTGCTAGCTCTAGTGTTAGCCCTGCTAGCTCTAGTGTTAACCCTGCTAGCTATAGCGTTCTCCTACTCAGCGACGAGTAGGGGCGTAGCTATTGCTTAGTTGAACAGGGAGGTTGCTTTGGTTTGGATTCAATATTTTAAATACAAAATATACATACAGTATATATTATATTAAATATTATTATTTATTTTGTATCTTCAAAAAGTGGTAAATTTGTGTTGGCCTAATTATAAAAAAATATTTAACCCAGAGTGGGCGTCCTGTTTGATAATAATTTACTTTAAATCTCAGCCAGTTTCCGCCTAAGGTTTCCTGGTTGTGAATTATGGAACAAACACGGGTCTAGTAGTTCAAGCAGTGAGCGCTCCCGGTGGGTAACATGCCGGCCGGTCCGACTCCCCAGCGCAACCCCTCTTAGCGTATCGTTTCCGGGCCCTGAATCATTGATGTCTGACCAGGTTCTCGGTTCAACCCGTTCAGATCATAACCAAGAAGACGTCGGCAGCTATATTCAGACAGTACGTTAAATATAGAACAACAGCGCATGGATAAGCCAGCGGGAACCGCGGGGAGGTTCAGTGTTCTCAGAGTGGCGTGGCTGCACCGCAGAGCTCAAACGGCTGGCGAGACCGGGTCTGGACGTAGACCCGGGAGCCCCCCCCCCCCCCCTCTGACGCCTGGGCAGAAACAGGTCCTACACTGAGATCCAAACCACAACCTGCATTGCATCTTGGGAATTGTAGTTTTGTGCTTTAAGTTCTTAGATCCCGTTCCCTGCCCGTTCTGGCGACGCTGAGCAGCTAAAACAGGTGGCCTTTTATTCTACTGTTATACAACATGTAAGTATTACTAAATCATGTGCTTTTATTCGTGGTTTTAGTTCAGCTGTTTCCTACTTTGGATCCAAATACTTTATATAATCATTTAAATATATTTATATCCACATTAACTTGATTTGAAATTAGTCTTTTGAAATCAATAATGAGCTATACTGTCAGGCCTCAAACTCGACTAATATGGCTGCACGTTTAATTTAGTTAAGACAGTGCAAACGCAAAGACCATATGGAAGGACATTTTGCATAATGATTTATTCACATAATATTATTTTTTCACATATATATATTTATATTATTGCTGCAATTCTGAAGCCTCTGAGATACCCCAGGAGCGGCCCTATGCTGTCCCATATCTCATATGTCATTATTAACGCATGCTGATTAGTACATTTCACAGGATGCAAAGAAATCAAAAGTCTTTAGTTTAAAGTTTACATGTCATAATCTATCCATTCTAGTGATGCTTCGGTAACATGCCTCTCAAAGTCCATAGGGGGGGCTCTACCTGGGGTGGGGGGGGGCTAGCAGCCCGTCGACAACAGACCGTAG
The DNA here is from genome assembly GCF_949987615.1 of Pollachius pollachius. Lineage (NCBI taxonomy): Eukaryota > Metazoa > Chordata > Actinopteri > Gadiformes > Gadidae > Pollachius > Pollachius pollachius. The sequence goes on along the minus strand of NC_136939.1, from coordinate 2,912,033 downwards.
TTTACCGTAGAGCTGGCGGTCTCCGGGGGGGGTTCCCGGCGGCGTTCCCTTCGCGGTCCTCTATGTACAGTGTGTCTCCCGGGGGGGAAGGGGGGGGAGGGGGCGAGCCGGGACCTCTCTGTCTCCCGGTCCAGCGGACCGAGGGATGCGGAATGTTCCGGTCCGGTCGGTTGCGTTGATGTAAAGGTCGAGGGGTTGCGGGGCCGACGGACGGGTGGTGACGGGGTGTTGGTGTGTATGGTGCGGCCGGTAACGCCTGTATGTGGTTGTCATGGCAGCAGCTCCGTACCCTGTGTGAGATATACAGAGCTGAGGCCATGGGGGTGTTGGCTGCGGTGATGCGTTCGTCTTCTTTTAGGTGTTTTTTTTTTTTTTGAGTTCTAATCGTTTCAGATACTCTATAACGAGGTAATGGCGTAGAAAGATGTGTGTTTCCCGGAGATCGTAGTTTTAACCTAGCCTACGGATTTAGGAGCAAGAAATAGTTTCAAAAGAAAGTTAGCATTCTCTCTTAGCGGGGTTAGCTTTAGCATGGGGGCCGTCTGAGCCCGCCAGACGGCCACTCGCCGCGCACATGCGCATGCATGGACACGCAGAAGCTCTTGCATACGCAACACATACGCGGGGGGAGGGGGGGGGGGGGGGGGGGGGGGGGGGGAGCCGCTAAGCTCCGCCCCGCGATGCCAAAAGGGAAAAGACTTCAGAAAACTATCCTTAGCGTCTACACTTTTTCTACATAGTATCTCTTAAGGTATTTTATTCCTGTCCTATTTTATTTTTTTCGCGTTAGGTAAGAAGGCACCTAGTGTGACCTAGGCGGAGCCGAGCTCAGGGCTCAGCCCCCCCGCTGGGCGCGCCTCCACGCGGCTCCTCCCCTCCGGCGGCGGCCGCCGCCGCCGCACCCTGGGGTCCTGTCCTAACTGAAGCTTAATCTAACGAGATGGAGGGAGCCTGCGGTGGGGATGGTGTGGAGGCCTTTAGAGAGTTTAGAGGTGGTGCCCAGTCCCTAAGGGACCCCAGACCCCAGTCGTACGCTCCAGCACGGGGAGGAGGCCCCCCCAAAGGGGGGCGCAGGAGCCCCCGGAGGTCAGACGTAGGCCGACTCGCTAGACTGGGTCCTGCCGAGGTTGGGGGCCTGGGAGAGGTGGGACACGTCCTTCTTACGCACCTCACAGATGGACTTCCTGCGTGCCTGCACCCCTCTGACGGCCGTTTTAATCTTCCGCCAGCCGAGGTGGTTGAGTTCTGCTAGGTTGAGCAGCACACAGATGCCGCTAACGGCGAACATGAAGACCAGAAAGACGGTCTTCTCTGTCGGCCGCGATACGTAGCACTCAACCTCCTTCACACAGGGGTAGCGGTCGCACTCAAACATCCCCGGCACATTGAAGCCATACAGGAAGTACTGGCCCGCGAGGAAGCCGATCTCGAGGACGTTGCGGAACACCACCTGGATGACGTAGAAGCGCGAGATGCCCTCCTGCCGCCGCGCCTTGGCGCTCTTGCCGTGTGGCAGGCTGCGCGCCATGTTGGGGATCTCCTTGGTCTCCATGTCGTGGTCCTCCTTGCTGCCGTCGTTCTGCACCAGGATGCCGTTGATGTTGCGCAGCTTGCGGGCCGTGTGGTGGTCGTGGCGGCCGTGGCCGCCGTGGCCGCCGTGCGCCTGGTGGGCCACGGTGGCCCCGTCCATGTACGGGTGCAGGAAGGCGTAGCTGCGCTCGCGCTGCTTGGCCGACTGGTGCACCGAGTAGGTGATGAAGCAGAGGCTGGGCGTGCACACCAGGATGATCTGGAACACCCAGTAGCGGATGTGAGAGATGGGGAAGGCCTTGTCGTAGCAGGCCTGGTTGCAGCCCGGCTGCATGGTGTTGCAGATGAACATGATCTGCTCATCCTCATACACCTTCTCACCGACGATTCCTACGATCAGGATCCGGAAGATAACCACTACGGTCAGTAGGATCCTGCAGAGAGGGGGGGGGAGGGGGAGGGGAGGGGGGGTTGGGGATATGGGTAGGGGGAGAGGGATAGAGATAAAAGAGAGGGAGGCGGGAGGCGGGGAGAAGAAGGGGGGGAAGATGGAGGCAGGAAGGGGGACGGGGAGGATGGAGAAAATAGAGAGGGGGAGGCAAGGAGATGGAGGAGGAAGCGATGCCGAAGGAGACAGAAAGGGGAGGAAATAGTAGGGAGAGAGTGGGATTGGATGGGGGGGGGTGAAGAGATGAGAGGGGGAGTGAAGAGATGAGAGGGGGAGGAGAGAGATGGGGGGGTGGAGAGATGAGAGAGGGTGAAGAGAAATGGAGAGAGAGATAGGGGTGGAGAGATGAGAGGGGGAGGAGAGAGAAGGAGAGAAAGGGGGTGAGGAAGGGGGAGGGGGAGAGAAAAAGAGAGTGAGAGGGGTCAAGAGAGAAGATGAGAGAGACAGAGGGGAGAGTATAAGGTAGAGGGATAGAGAGGAAGAGAGAGAGGGGAGGAGACAGTGGAATAAATAGAAAGAGAGATGGAAAGAGGAGATTGAGGGAGTTAGAAAGAAATACGAGAAAGGAGAGAGAGAGCGAGGGAGAGAGGTGGGGAGTGAGAGATCGAGAGGGATTAAGGGAGAGAGGAGAGATAGATAGATATAGAGAGATCGAGAGAGAGAAAGAGGAGAGATAGATAGTTATAGAGAGATCGAGAGAGGGAGAGAGAGATGAGAGATAGATATAGAGAGAACGAGAGTGGGAGAGAGATGAGAGATAGATATAGAGAGAACGAGAGAGATGAGAGATAGATATAGAGAGATCGAGAGAGAGAGGGGAGAGAGAGGAGAGATAGATATAGAGAGAACGAGAGAGGGAGAGAGAGATGAGAGATAGATATAGAGAGAACGAGAGAGGGAGAGAGAGACGAGAGATATAGAGAGAACGAGAGTGGGAGAGAGAGATGAGAGATAGATATAGAGAGAACGAGAGAGGGAGAGAGAGATGAGAGATAGATATAGAGAGAACGAGAGAGGGAGTTCAAGAGAGATCAAGAGAGAGATAGGGAAGGGGAGGGAAGTATGACAGTTAGTTATAATGGACGGGTAGTTATTTAAGGAGTGATTGACAGCTGGATAATATCGGCTTGTGTTGCGTTAGATGTGAATCCCAGCTGGACAAAGATCGACTGGAGTTCTGTTGTTACCCGCCGCACACGACGTTACGGAACTGCACCATGACACAGGGTGTGTGTGTGTGTGTGTCTCTGTGGAAGTGTGTGTGTGTGTGTATGTATGCATGTGTGTATGTCTCTATGGATGTGTGTATTTGCTGATGTATGTGTTTGTATGTGCGTGTGCAATCTGTGTGTGTGTGTTGTGTGTTCTGAGAGCGAAACTGTGTGAGCGCTAAAATAGTGTGTGTGGTGTGTGTGTGTGTGTGTTTGTGTGTGAGCGCAAGAAAGAGAGAGAGAGAGAGAGAGAGAGAGAGGATGGGATGAGAGAGAGGGGGTGTGTGATCTCAGCTCCTGGGGACTCAGCACTATAAAGGTTTCCTCGCGCTTCCAGATAACACGGCACATTCCATCTTTCTGGTCCTGGCGTCTGACAGAGGAGAGGTGGGTTTAAGCCCCGCATCGACTCCCTGGTCACATGCCTTTGTGTTCAGCACACTACAGATATATCAAGAAATCATATATCCATATACAGATCCCTATCAGAGGGGCAGGTGGTGGAACTGGTTCCCGGCGGTCCGGCGGGTTCCCTGTTAGCCCGGGGGAGCTGCTGGGATCTTCTCATGTGTCTGCAGTACACTTGGCCTGGTTTCTCCCTGTCTCCCCCCCTGCCTCCCCCCTTCCTCCCCCCCCCCGTTCTCCCCAAGACTGGGCTCACCCGGGGGGCTGCCAGGGTTCTGTATGTGGGTCGCAGGGCGGCGCTGGGACCAGAACCGCCTCTATATATATAGATCTATAAATATAGATCATGCATATGTATTTCTATACATCTATAGACCTATATCTTATAGACATAGATCTGTTTAACCTACATCAGTATAGATAACTATAGCTATAGATCTAGATCAAATTATTGAGAGGTACCGGGAGGTCTGACGTTCTGAGCACGGTTGGCCCCAGGACTCAAACCCCTAATCTGGCATGTTAATGCCTTGCTCTACCACAGAACCAGTGTAGGTTGCTGTGCTGATAGTTAATGAGGCTGTTCTGTTCTGCCCCATGCAGCCTGCAAAGCATGGTTAGCTTGCAGGGCTGGGTTGTTCTGCAAGGCAGTGTAAGCCTGCAGAGCTGGGTTGGCCTTTAGCGCTGGGTTAGCCTGCAGAGCTGGTTTAGCCTTTAGCGCTGGGTTAGCCTTTAGCGCTGGGTTAGCCTACAGAGCTGGTTTAGCCTTTTAGCGCTGGGTTAGCCTTTAGCGCTGGGGTTTAGCCTGCAGAGCTGGTTTAGCCTTTAGCACTGGGTTAGCCTTTAGCGCTGGGGGTTAGCCTGCAGAGCTGGGTTAGCCTGCAGAGCTGGGTTAGCCTTTAGCGCTGGGTTAGCCTGCAGAGCTGGGTTAGCCTTTAGCGCTGGGTTAGCCTGCATGGCTGGGTTAGCCATCAGCACTGGGTTAGCCTGCAGGGCTTGGTCAGCCTTTAGCGCTGGGTTAGCCTGCAGTGCTGGTTTAGCCTTTAGCGCTTGGTCAGCCTGCAGTGCTAGTATAGCCTGCGATGCATGGTTAGCCTGCAGCACTGGGTTAGCCTGCATGGCTGGTTAGCCTGCAACACGGCCATCCCGTCATGTCCTCATCACCGGGGGCAGCGGTGCAGCACCTCAAGGTTGCTAGGATACCGCTGCTGCAATTCACACTGATGTCCTGGTGCGGCTTCAGCTCTGCAGAGCGCAGGAGGAGGAGGAGGAGGAGGTAGATTAGGGGGAGAGGAAGAGTAGGGGAGGAGGAGAAGGAGAAGGAGAGGAGGGGGGAGGAGGCGCTGCATCGCCGGCTCTCGTTGCTGAGTCAGGAGATCCGGGTTGGTGGGTGTCCCTGCGTGTGTGTGTGTGGGGGGGGGGGGGGGGGCAGCCCCTCTCTACTCTTAGCCTTGGAGGGGGGAGACGGGGGGAGACGGGGAGGACAGATGGGGGGAGGGGAGATGGTTTATTTTAAACCCATTCATCTGGACGGGAGGGATGCGTTCCAAACCAGGCCCCCTGAGGCCCCTCCCCCCAGGGAAGCTAGCTCAGCAGGCTAGGTGGCAGGCTAGGCTAGGCTAACCTCTCTGAGAGCTTTAACGACCCCGGTGCGTCCAGCGAGCACACGCTACTGTAGCTGCGACCTCTGTTGTGCGGTGAGGGACATCTGTCACAAACCCTCTGACGATCAAACACACATTGGATCTCCTCCTCCTCCTCCTCCTCCTCCTCCTTCTCCTCCTTCTCCTCCTCTGCCTCCTCCTCCTTCTCCTCCTCCTCCTTCTCCTCCTCCGCCTCCTCCTCCTTCTCCTCCTCCTCCTCCTTCTCTGCCTCCTCCTCCTCCTCCGCCTCCGCCTCCTCCTCCGCCTCCCTCCTCTTCTTCCTTCTCCTCCTCCTCCGCTTCCTCCTCCTTCTCCTCCGCCTCCTCCTTCTTCTCCTCCTCCTCCGCCTCCTCCTTCTCCTCCTCCACCCGCTACAGCCCGGTTGCCACGGCAGCCGTCCCAAGGTACCACACATGCAGACAAGGTCCCCCGACGTCAGATCCACCCGACCGGCCTGGGCGGGCGTGGTGGGGAGGGAGGTGATGATGTCACACACGAGGAGATGATGTCACGGAAGGAGGTGATGATGTCACAACACAAGAGGTGATGATGTCACAGACGGAGAGTGTGTGTGCCTGTGTGTTGTGTGTGAGAGCGTTTGTGCATGTGTGCGTGGGGGAGTGTGTGTGTGTGTGTGTGTGAGCTTGTCTGTCTGTGTGTGTGTGTGTGTGTGTGTGTGTGAGTGTGTGTGCGTGCGTGCGTGCGTGCGCGTGTGTGAGCGTGTCTGTCTGTCTGTCTGTGTGTGTGGGTGTGTGTGCGTGTGCAGAGCGGTCATGTGTGTCCCGTGTGGGAGCCCAGTAGTGACGGTGCTGGGAGGAGCTGGGACCAACAAGAAACAGGACAGCAGCTCAGCAACAGACCTGAAGAGAGCTCAGTTAATAATGACATTAACGCCAGTGTGTGTGTGTGTGTGTGTGTGTGTGTGTGTGTGCATATTCACCAGATAGACTGAGCCTTAAAAGCGTATTTGTGTGTGTGAGCATTATTACAGCTGTACATTGTGTGTATTTGTGTGTGTATGTGTGTGTGCCTGTGTGTGCGTGCGTGTGTTTGCACGCGTGTGTGTGTGTGTGTGTGTGCATGTACGTGTGTTTAACCATTAGTCTGTTCACACTCTGGTCCACATCCAGCCGTCAGCAGAACGCTGCCTCTGCAGAACGCTGCAAGGGGGGGGTGCTGGCATCAGGGCTTTACCTCCGTATGTTAGAGGAGGCTGTCACTACGCCCCCCCTCCCCCCTCCCCCCTCCTCCCACTCCCCTCCCACAACATTCAATCAGCACCAAAGCTCTGGAGAACAAACACATTGACTGGTAGAACCGCGACCTACGAACCCTGCGCCCTTGCTTTTCTCCACGCTTCGTACCGTCGCAGCAACATGGCATCATGTGTCACCGCCGTAGCGTCAAAGCTTTGTGTGATCTGAGCACATCCTCAACGTAATCGTAGCACGTAGCTTCTTAGCGCGTGATCGTACCACCACAGCGTCAGATGGCCTGTTGCGTGTGATATGAGCAAATTAGCATCCGATAGCACGACAACGTGCTTCACAGCGAGATGTTTTGATTTGTTGGAGACGCGCTTCACAAACAGACCAACCAGCTTCTGTATCTTCCAGGACCTGGCGACCTCATAGCTCTGGTGGTCACCTGACCAACCAGCTTCTGTATCTTCGAGGACCTGGCGACCTCAGACCGCTGCTGGTCCACCAGGTAAAACATGTGCTAAACACACACGGCCCATCTATGACCAGCAGAGCTCTGTGTTAGAATAATGATAACGTAATAACACACACACACACACACACACACATACGGACCATGTGCTGACACACAAACACACACACACACACATACGGACCATGTGCTGACACACAAACACACACACACACACACACACACACATACGGACCATGTGCTGACACACAAACACACACACACACACGGACCATGTGCTGACACAAACACACACACACACACACATACATATGGACCATGTGCTGACACACAAACACACACACACACACAAACACAAGTGCTGACACACAAGCACACACACACACACACATACACATACACACACACAAAATACATGGTTTAGCTAATTATGTGATTTCTAACTGTGAAATATAACCTAATATTGTATAATAACCAGACTCCTCTCCTCTCTCCTTTCGTTGCCTCTGGTTTCCCCCTACATCCAGAACAGTCGTATAGTTCTCTGAGCACATTTTGTCCTCTAAAAATAGAAAGACTTCATGACTAAAAAACAGCGCCTTCAGAAGTCTTTTGTCTGAACTCATCAGGAGACGTCTCATCGACCCCGCCGGACGCACTTTGAGCCCTGGAAGGGGCGATCCGTCAGCTTCGTGGAGCCGCGTGGGGGGGGGGGGAATCACTAGCATGACTCACGGAGGATCACCTCTAAACCAACAGCAGTGCGATGCTCCTGCAGTCTGCAGAGCTCCTTGCGCTCAGGCTCTGCGTCTCCCCCTCTGCAGATGTACAGGACTGCAGTGTGGACCAGAGAACACGACTCTCACTCTGAGACCGAGGGCATGAACACCAGCTGGATCCTTCACAACATATCTAACCCGTGTAAGAAGTACTTATCGTACTAATTGTGCGATTATGAGATTATTTCCTGAAAGTGGAAGATGCTCATTTAGGGACAATGTTTCTAAGAATGCCCTTCCACACGCCCACACGGAAACACAAACACACAGGTCCGCACGCACACACACATACACCCAAACGTGCTGACACACACACATATGCTCACACACTCACACACACACACACACACACACACATATGCTCACACACTCACACACACGCATACGCACACTCACACACACACTCATGCTGAGACGCACACACACACACTTTCACACACACACAAACACACACACACACACACAGTTTCTGAAAGTAAGTTCCATTCTCCAAACCCTGCAGGCGTTTAACAGGAAGTGACATCACTCCTTACGAACTCCAACCTGCAGCGGTGGCGTCAGCATCAGTGTCCTTACCATTGTGATGACTCACTCTTTCGCCTCTTTCCATGTTTTAATGCCACTTTGGCAGCTCAAACTTTTCTCCCCGCTCAATCCCTTAAGTCTCCCTATTCACTATTCCGACTGGAAGACAAACACTATGCAAATGAAGGCTGCTAGCGGGCTGCGCGCCTTCATCAGCGCTTTTCTCTCCCAGCGCGCCAGTCAGCGCTTCTGCGGAGCCGCGGCCGCCCGGCCGAGTGCCACGCTAACACCCTATTAATGAAGAGCTTGACTAATAGGCCGCCGCTCCGCTATCGACATGGGAAGACGTAGCGCTAGCGTTTACCAAAGTTCCCCCCTTTTAGTTCTTCCGTTGTTGTTGTGTCTTTTACATCTGAAGGGTTTGGATGCTTTGTTCCACGGTGCCGTTCAATCCTCTAATCGCATGAGGTGAAATATTGATTTGAATTTGGGCAGGATAGTCGAGGTGCTCCTTAATGACCTGTCTCTGTACTGTCTAAACCCTACCTGTTCATTAATGTCCTGTCTCTGTACTGTCTAACCCGTACCTGCTCCTTAATGACCTGACTCTGTACTGTCTGACCCCTACCTGCTCCTTAATGACATGTATCTGATTCACTGAGTATCTAGTGATAAAAGTGTGCTATGTGCCCAGCGGTGAGTAGGAGTCTGGTGTCTTGCTGTCTGTGTGACTGCTGGTGGATCAGGACCAAGTCTCCTCTGCTGGCCTGCTTTGCATAAAAAGCGTCTCCTAAAATACTTAATGTCACCAATATCTAATCTTTGAAGGCTGAAGGCAGGAAGGAGTCAGTCAGAGTTGTTGCCTCTCAACCAGTAACCCAGTTAGCGCCTGACAGGCGCATCCTCTAAGGAGATGATGTTGTGTTGGGAGGACTGAGTTCTGTGGCCCGATGCTGTTTGTCCTCGTTAGGAGATAAACTTCCCTCCGATGGAGTCCAGACCTTCTGACGGAGCAGGACCAAGCACAGTACGGTCTGTCTCTCCTTGTGGATCTGTTCCCTGTCCTGCCTGATAAGGGTTATAAAAGCCTTGCCTGGCTTTCACTTTGAAAATGCAACATGTTCAAATGAGTTGTCCTTAGCTCTTCTGCTCTTTATTTAACAAATGTAGAGAATAAAGGTTTATTAATTATTAATACAATCAATACGCTGACCTCTTTACAGCTCAAATGGATGGCATATGACATAATTATTAATATGTCGACTGTGATTGATCCATCTCAGCCATATTTCACAGGCATATGTGTTAAAATAATAACCACAACATAATCAATAAAGCATTGGTCCTAAGTGTCTAGAGCAGTGAGAAGCTGTTAAATGTAACTTACATATGAATAAATAATTCAAGATCATAGCGTTTCACTGGAAACAATAGATCAGTGAGGGCTGAATTAATATTTAATGTATGACCGGGGAAGGATATAGTCAATACATTATTAACAAAGTTAATGTTGTTTAAAATGCCTCGAAATACTGTGTTCAAATAACAAAGTCAAGTAGATATTCAGTTGATTTAATAAAAGAGTAGGAGAAATACAAATAAAATATGTTTGTTGTCATGACGGCTGGTGATATAACTGGACTCACCAATCCCTTGAGATTAATATCTTAGAACCATTTTTTGTTTTACGGCCAGGGCTCTGTGCCGTTCTGCTGTAACAGGACTGCTGGACCAGAAGTTATGGTACAACACCGTAAGACTGCTGGGCCCCATATTACTGATTAACAAATTGGTATTTAAACACTCATTCTCAGATGTTTAATTCTTCCTGAGTTGTACATGACTGTGTTTATCCCTCTTTCCATCACTCATTCTGTCACTCTCTCTTTATCACTCTTTATATCACTCTTTCTGTCACTCTCTTTATCACTCTTTATATCACTATTTATGTCACTCTTTCTTTTTTACTCTTTCTATCACTCTTTGTCATTCTCTCTTTATCACTCTTTCTATCACTCTTTATGTCACTCCCTCTTTATCACTCTTTCTATCACTATTTCTGTCACTCTCTCTTTACCACTCTTTCTATCCTGGGAGGAAAGGAGGATGACGTCATCCTCATCGACGGGAGGATGACGTCATCGCGGGGAGGTGATGATGTCATCCACACCCGGTCCTGCAGCACGCCTACCGGCTCCCCAACTACTGCCTTGCTCCTGGGCGCTGGCAGGCTCCTAGCCGTGAGACCCGCGACCCAGGAACCCTCAGGTACAGGCCTCGGGTACTCTCTCGCTCGTTAGGGTGAACGTGTGATACCAATTATAGTCTGGTCACATGACAAGATCACGCGACCTCTGGTCTAATGTACGGAGCGTCGCTGGTTGTTGTTTTAGCGTGTCTGTCTATTCTTACCATCTATTAACTCAGCTGAGGTTATGGGATGTTGTTTAAACTGCGATGTAGGAAGACCTTGAGTGACCTGAGAGATGCCTCACATTTTCAATGCTCTATTATTAAATGTAGGATAATTCCTAATACCGTTATTATGAATAATATTGTTGGTATATGTTCTAGCAGCTTAAATATAACAACAGTACGATTCCCATCGTTGGGTGAAACCATAGTGTTTGATATGTGATATATGATAGATGGCCTGGATAACATGTGATTGATGACATGGCATCCCTAACCTCCAGTACACAGAGGGCTCTGTCCTCTCCCATGAGCTCCACATCTATCAGTCCTTCCCCTGCATCAGCAGCAGTGGTGCCTGGGATGCAGCTGCCACTACAGAGCCGTCATATCAGAGTCCATGGACGCATGTTATATTATAGACCAGGCTATAGGTTAAAGGTTAAAGCCCGAGCCACAGGGTTATTCATCGGTGCAGATCGTCACGTCTCGTGTCTCTCCTGACCGTCCAATCACACGGAAGACGGACTGCTCTGAGGCGGGACCTTGTCCCGTGCGTACGGAGGGTGTCTCAACACCATCACCTCCACCACGTCCTTCAGCCTGGGCACAAATCAAACCTCCCCCACTCTGCACCACCTCCCTGTCACTCACAGCCCAGGGGGGCGGGCTCTCTGGGATTTAGAGCAATCAGAGGGAGGGGGGGGGGGACTAGTATAGGGGGCGTTTTGAGTGTGAGTAAAGCTCGTCACCTTGAGGTAAGTGAGGACGCTTAGAGGAGCCTCACGGCGCTACACAACAAGATGAACGCCATCAGCCCTGATTGGGTAAGAAGGAGGCTTGCCAACCAATAGAACTGGACGATCTGTCATGTGTCTCAGTGATGGTTTCCTCTCTGGCTACACTATCTGCATGTACATGAGCATGCACACAGACACACACATAGAGAGACATAGACTAATGCACACACACACGCAGACACATGGAAGCGAGCGCACACACATACAGCACACACATACATTGACACACGCACACACACAGGCAGACACTTTGAAGCGCACACACACTTACACACACTCCCAACACAGACACACCACACGCAAAAACATACAAGCACACACACACAAGCACACTGACACACGCACACACAGACACAAAAGCACACACACATTTACACATACAATCTCACACACAACCCACACACACACACAAACGCACACCCACAGTCAAAGACAAACGCATGAACATAAACACACACACGTGCACACATAAACGCACACAAAGACACGCCGCGGCCCGTGTAGCTTAAAGGACAGGACACCATTTAACGAGCAGAGCAGAGCTCATCCTCCGCCGGGCCGCAGAGTCCGCGGCGGGGCTAACAGCTAGCTGCCTAGCTATCAGTTACAGCCCTCTGTCCCCAGGGGCCTCTGCTGCACCGTGTAGCACCAACAGCCTGACGCTAGCCACAACACACTGGGATCACTTACAGCGCCCTGACCGCACTCCCACACACACACACACGCACACACACACACACACACACACTGATACAGATACACTCACATCCCCCCCCCTCACACACACACACACACCCACACACACACACACACACACACACACACACTGATACAGATACACACACACTGATACAGATACACACACACTCACACACACACACACACACACACACACCCACACTGATACAAATACACTCAAACTGATACAGATACACACACACTCACACACACACACACACACCCACACTGATACAAATACACTCAAACTGATACAGATACACACACACTCACACACACACACACACACACCCACACTGATACAAATACACTCAAACTGATACAGATACACACACACACTGATACAGATACACACACACATCCTGACTGATACAGACGCATTTACAAACTGATACACAACCACACACACACACACACACACACACACTAATAGAGATACAAACTCAATCCGATACCCCCCCCCTCCCCACACACACACACACAGTGATGCGTACACCTCCTTCCAGGGATATAAGGAGTGCACGGGGGCCGTCATCGACCTACATGGTACTACGACAGGGCCACCTCTCCTCCCCACAGCCTCACGCATCAGCTCCGTCAGCACGGGGGTCAGGCTGGACACGGCCCGCTGCACAGCAGCCCGGAGACCACCAGCAGGGGCTCAGACCTGAGGTGGGACCACAGGGGTTCCCAGAGGTCACCGCCGTTACAGAGCAACACAAGGAGGGTCTCAACGCACGCCGTCGTTACAGAACAACACACGGAGGGTCTCGCCGCACGCCGCCGTTACAGAACAACACACGGAGGGTCTCGGCGCACGCCGCCGTTACACAACAACACACGGAGGGTCTCGCCGCACGCCGCCGTTACACAACAACACACGGAGGGTCTCGGCGCACGCCGCCGTTACAGAACAACACACGGAGGGTCTTGGCGCACGCCGTCGTCACAGAGCAACACACGGACGCCCCGGCGACGACGAGAAGGCAGCAGACAGGAATTGACAAAACAAGATCAGAATAATTGAGCGGGACAGGACTAGAGCAAGGGCCCGACTGGGGCCACGGGGGGGGGGGGGGGGGGGGGGGGGAGCTAGGGGACACAGGCTAGGGTCTACTTTAGGGGAGAGGGAGGCTGGTGGACCTACCGGCCGATCATAGTGGAGTGCTGCTGGACCGCAGCCTCCAGAAGTCGCTCCAGGATGGTCCACTCGCCCATGATGCAGGAGGTGGCGACGCTGTGAGAAGAAACACGTGTTGGGAGAGGGCTGACTGGTGTCCCCTTCCTCCTCCTCCTCCTCCTCCTCGCGCCTCCTCTTCCTCCTCCTTACGACCCCCCCGGGGGCCCCCCCCGGCTCTCACGCAGCCAGAGGAGACAGGGAGAGAGAGAGACGGAGAGAGAGACGGAGAGAGAGAGATGGAGCCGCGTCCCTCAAACCCCCCCTTCCCCCCCCCCTCGCTACGTCTCCTCTCCTGTGACCTCTACCCCCGTGCCCTGGCAGGTGTGTGCGTCTCTATGTGTGTGTGTGTGTGTGTTTCTTTGTGTGTCTGTGTGTGTGTCTATGTGTGTGTGTGTGTGCGTGTGTGTTTGTGTGTGTGTGTGTTCGTCCACTAACAGGCCCGTCCCACTGTGGCAGAGGTGCTGAGCTGAACACCCCCCCCTCCTCCTCCTCCTCCTCCTCTTTCTCCTCCCTAACTACCCCCCCTCCTCCCCTCTCTCCTCCTCCTCCTCCTCCTCCTCCTCCTCCTCCTCCTCTCCCCCTCCCTCCTGCCGCACCACTCTGCTCTGCGCTAAAGCATACGCTATCTCTCCCCCCCGTTAGCCAGCATCAAGCGCTCCTTATGCCTCTCCTCCTCCTCCTCCTCTCGCCTCCTCCTCTCTCCTCCCGTCTCCTCCTCCTCTCCTCTCCTCCTCCTCTCTGGTCCTTGTCGCTCGGTCTATCTCTCCGTCTCTCACCGTCTTCTCCTCCACCCCGGGAGGTGCACCACACTCACCACTCGTCCTTGCATTGTTTCAGATTGCTCCGCCTTCACTGCTCTCTAGTCGCTCTCTTCCTCTTCCTCTCTCTCTCTCTCTCTCGCTCTCTCTATTCTGGACGCCCCCCACCCCTCCAAAACCCTGCATCCAGCCCCCCACCCCCTCCTCCCTCCACTCACCTCCGCGGTGCAGAGGAACCAACACACACGCCGCGATCACACGCGCGCGCTCTCCCCTCGAGGACCGCCCGTTCGCTCTGCCTCGTTGCCCCCCTGGCGGGCGACCCTGTCTAGCGACGCAGCGATGCCTGCCTGCCTCTCTCTCTCTCTCTCTGCCTGGCTCTCCTCTAGCGACGCGCGGCGCGGGCTTCGCCGTAAAGAGAGACCGTAAAAATAAGACCTGCCTTCACACATCCACACACTCAGGGAGCAAGCTGCCAGCTCGCTATAAATCAGCCGCGCTGCTGCTGCTGCAGACGGCTGTCTGACCGCTGCAACGCCTGCAGCGGACCTCCCGTAGACCTCCCCGACCTCCTGCCACGCCAACACCTGCTCCTCTCCTCCTCTGCTCCTGCTCGTCCAACCGACTGTCCTTCTCCTCTCCTTCTCCTCTTCCTCCTTCTGTCCTCCTCCTCTTCTCGTCCTCCTCGTCAGCCGGCTCCCCCTGTGGTCTCAGTCAGCTCCGTCCGGCGGCGGGAGTCATGGCTGCTCCTCCACGCAGCGGCGTCGAGACGCTGTCCTAGGAAATGATAATATATCTCTGGGCTCCATCCTCTTCTCTCCCCCTCTCTCTGTCTGCCTCTCTCTCTGATGGTCC
>NC_136939.1:2857075-2892075 GCF_949987615.1 Pollachius pollachius | reverse complement strand
GAAAAAAGGTTACTGGATGAAGACCATAATTTTCACGTCAACAAAATATGATTTACAACTTACTTTCTAAACCAACAGAAAGGCACGGGCGGCCTTCCTCAAACAAGCGTATTGAACAATTAACGATTGCATTCATGTAGAACATACATTTTTTTATGAATGCAGGTTGCACACGATTGATGCACGGCCATAGCATTAACAGTAGGCTACACTAGAGTGGATTACACGTCTAACTGGAAGCTATGGCGCCCTCTGTCGGTGATATAAAATAACAACAAAGCCTACACGTTTACGGAAGTTGAATGTTTCTCTATCGTTTACCCGTCCCTGATTCAACTGTACACACAGATATGCTGTGTTTTATTACAATTGTTTATATATTATATGCAACCAATCCTAAATGGTGACCATCTATCCCGGGAGTTAAGTAAATGTAATGATTAAGGTGTGTACCCGCATTGACCGGTAGAAGACAGTGTCCCATCAGGAGAGAAGACACCTGCAGAAGAAGACTGATCTGTGAGTAGCGTTACCAGATTGGGTCCGATTCTTCCGCCTAATCTGGGAACCCTGGCTGCATCGAAATCTGGCCCAATCTGGCAACATTGTCTGTGAGGCAACCACTATTCCTACACAGCTAGCAGACATGTCATCTCTCATGGTGACTCCATCGCAGTAGCTCCTCTGTCCCCCGAGACTTGCCTGGGACTCACAGTCAAAGCAGCGCACCATCCGTCCCCATTTTGCAGAAACATAAAACTGTCAAACCCCGCGACCCTGCGGATCAGAGAGACTTTGATCCCGGACCACTGGGGAGCTAGCGTTAGCCGCTAGTGAGCTTCACAAAGTCCGACAGCCCACTCGTTCTGAACATGTCCGCGGCCGGGGACTTTGGGAACCCTTTGAGGAAGTTTAAGCTGGTTTTCCTCGGGGAGCAGAGTGGTAAGTACGGTCACCACCACTGGGGATGGTTGGTCTAATGTCGGCCGATGTAAGGGTTTTGAAATGGGGGGCGTAGAGGGACGATTAGCGGCTAAGCTAACTCCGTAAAGTTGGAATAGTGTCAGCTGTTTGTGGCTAGCAGGCCAGCAGTCTGAGATCCATTAGAACGACATGAATAAATAATAGATTTTAAAGTTTCAGACTTATTACGCTATCTCTTGAAATCGTTGCACATATTTGTATTTTTGACGCGTCGTCATCGATGATGCTTTATCGGTTTATCTCATCTACGACAGGTGGGCTTAAATGAATGACCGATCATGTCGCTAATAGATTTACTTGACTATATGTAGTCAAGTAAAGACTATTTTGAGTAAAGTCTGTTCACTTGGTGAATCAGGGGTAATCTAGTGGCCCGGCGACATTCCTGAGACCCATCCCAGGATCAGTCGGTCGGGCAGGTTCCTTCTCTCTTTAGCTTCATATTGTATATCATTATAACGTATTAAGAATGTAATCAATCTGGTTTGGCACTGCAGGCCAGGTTAATATCAGATAACTCAACCTCTATTACGTAGTAACAACGGTCAATACACCAGGATGGAATTAGGCATGCCATCCTGTGAACAGATGATATTACAGAAGTCAACATTCTAGCCAGGAGAAAAGATTTTGTAGAACAGCCCAAGGCAGTTCAATTTTACTAGAGAAAAGGGCTAAATGCCCTATGCCCTATAAAACTAAACTCCTGGGGCGTCAATGCCTTGTAATTCTGACTGTCACTTGAAGGGTACTCCTAGTCAGAGAAACATAGCTTCCAACAGTTTAACTTAGAGGGGCAGTCTCTCTACTGACGGACTGCTCTGGACTTGATCATTTAAACAGTCCAGTTGTAGCACCGGTAATGCAGCCTTTACTAATGGGTCCAGGCAGCACAGACAGCACTTTCTATCTCTTAAACTTCTGATTCAATAAGTACACACAAGCCTCTCTTTACCACAAGCTGTTCTTAGAAGGCAGGGTCATGGGCGGGGCAAGATGAGAGTCAGATAATTGAAGGTTTTCCATCACATTTCTTGGCTCTGCTGTCTTTGTGAACTACCTTTATAGAATATATCACTTTCTAATCTGCAGATGTGTGGGAAACTTGTTAAAGCAAAAGTTTAAAACATATGTTTTTGTTTGTGTGTCTTTAGTGGGGAAGACCTCCCTGATCACCAGGTTCATGTATGACAGCTTTGATAACACTTACCAGGTGAGGCGTGCTGTTACAGAGAAACATCCACTGTTACACTCAGAGAAACATCCACTTTTACACTCAGAAACATCCACTTTTACACTCAGAAACTTCCACTGTTACACTCAGAGAAACATTCTGCTTACTGTTACATTCATATAAACATCCTACACACCGCTACACTCATAGAAACCTTGTACTTACTGTTACACTCAGATAAACATCCACTGTTACACCCAGAGACACATCCTACACACTGCTACGCTCATAGAAAGCGTCTACTAACTGTAACACTACTGTTACACTGATAAACGACTCACCATGTAGCATGCGTGTATTCAACACCATGATGCTGCCATCTCACGTTGTCTCATGTTTTATTTCAGGCGACCATCGGAATAGACTTCCTGTCCAAAACGATGTACCTTGAGGACAGAACGGTAAGTCAAGCATTCATCGTCAGTCCCTTAGGATCCAACTTGTATTTGTTCGGAGACTTCAAGATGCAGACAACGTTCGACTGGGGGGGCGACTGTGAACAGGTCTGTTTGAAACAAACAGGCCTAGACTTATTTACCCCCCCCATTAAAACCATTTAGCTCTCATTCAAATTCTCGCTGTATACCTGCCGGTATACAGTGTAACCATGGTAACATTTCCCTTGCCAGCTTCTGCTCCACACTGGGCACTGATGTCATGCGCCCAGTGTGGTGTGGTGGTGGTGGTGTCGGAGCAGAGGTGCTGGGGTAGGACAACAGGGCTCGGCTCTCCTGTGATTGGCTAACAGACCAGTCACTTTGTTTAATTTAAAAACAACTTTTCTCTTCTCCTTTCTTTCCACACATGAAACTCTATTCATTCATTGGTTGAAATGTAAGACCTTACTTGAGCGAGCTGGGAGGCAAGTGAAGGCAGACTATTATTATTATTTGTGTTATTTTGTTTTGATTTTTGATCCCGTCCAACGAGATCCCTCTCTCTCTCTCTGGATGCTATCTTATCACCTGCATGCTATCTCTACTATCTGCCAAGCTCTTTCTCTCTCTGTCTCTCTCTCTCTTGCTCTCTATCCCTCTCTCTCTGTGTCTGTCTCTCCATGTCTCTCTACCTCTGTGTTTTCCCCTGTTCCCTCATATCTAATCCTTCCATTCCTTTTTATTCTTGATGTCTTCGTTCCATTATTCCCATCATTTCTCACATCGGTTCTTGTCATTTTTCTTTTTGTTTTGCTGTTATCCCTCCTCCCTTTCCTGCTCCTCTTCCTCACTCTTCACCCTCACTCTCCGCCTCACCCTTCCTCCTCCTCCTGCCCCACCTTCACCTCCCCCTGCCCCATCTCCTCCTCACACCCCTCTTCCTCTTCCTCCTCCTGCCCCATCTCCTCATCCTGCCCCTCCTCTTCCTCCTCATGCCCCTCCTCCTCCTCCTCCTCCTCCACCTCCAGATCCGGCTCCAGCTCTGGGACACGGCCGGCCAGGAGCGTTTCAGGAGCCTCATCCCGAGCTACATCAGAGACTCTGCTGCCGCCGTGGTGGTGTACGACATCACAAGTGGGTGGAGACGCACACACCCGCACACTCTCTCTCTCTCTCTCTCTCTCTCTCTCTCTCTCTCTCTCTCTCTCTCTCTCTCTCTCTCTCTCTCTCTCTCTCTCTTCTCTTTCTCTCTCTCTCACGTAAACACACACCTACACACGTAAACACAACTACACACACGTACCTACACCCACCAGCCAGTACATGAGCTCCCCCTAGTGACTGCGTTGGACACGGCGGGTGGCCAAGGGGGAGGCGTGGCAGCGTTGCTATGAGTCAGGGTTCTGTGTCTGCGCCCCGCGGCCCCTGGTCCCGCCCAGCGGGGGGCCCCAGCCTGGGCCGGAGGGCGTGGAGCACAACCAGCCAAACCCTCAGGGAGGAACGGCTCTCACCAGTGACTCACCACGAGGCACGGCCCGGGAGGGCCAACACATCACCACTCCCTGTCACTGAGCAGCCTTCTCCTTCTTCTCTCCTTCTTCTCTCCTCCTCCTCCTCCTCCATCTCTCCTCCTCCTCCTCCTCCTCCTTCTCTCCTCCTCCTCCTCCTCATCTCTCCTCCTCCTCCTCCTCCATCTCTCCTCCTCCTCCTCCTCCATCTCTCCTCCTTCTCTCCTCCTCCCTCTCCTTCTCTCCTCCTCCTCCTCCATCTCTCCTCCTCCTCCTCCTCCATCTCTCCTCCTCCTTCTTCTCTCCTCCTCCTCCTCCTCCATCTCTCCTCCTCCTCCTCCTTCTTCTCTCCTCCTCCTCCTCCTCCTCCTCCTCCTCCTCCTCCTCTCCTCCTCCTCCATCTCTCTTCCTCCTCCTTCTTCTTCTCTCCTCCTCCTCCTCCTCCATCTCCTCCTCCATCTCCTCCATCTCTCCTCCTCCTCCTCTATCTCCTTCTCTCCTCCTCCTCCTCCTCCTCCTAGATGTCAACTCTTTCCAGCAGACCACAAAGTGGATTGATGATGTCAGAACCGAGAGGGGAAGTGATGTCATCATCATGCTGGTCGGAAACAAGACGGATCTGGCCGACAAACGGTAAACCCTTCCTCCTTCACTTATTAAGTCATTGATTATTGATCCTGTGGATCGATCAATACCCTCTTTCTCTAACCTCTGTGGGAGGTTTACACACGCACACACACACACACACACACACACACACACACACACACACACACACACAGGGCCAGTTGTTTGTACCTATGTATGTGTTGACTACTGTTTTAATCAATATGTGTATGTACCTATGTGTATGTACCTATGTTGTGCGCTGACCACTGTGTCCACCAGGCAAGTGTCAATAGAGGAGGGCGAGAGGAAAGCCAAGGAGCTAAATGTAATGTTTATAGAGACTAGCGCCAAGGCAGGCTACAACGTCAAGCAGGTAAGAGAGACGCACGTCAAGAGAGAGTTGTGCTCTGACCTCCTGCTGTGGTTCGACCCCTGACCTCCTGTGAAGGTCACCCCTCACCATGACAACCAGGTCACCATCGATCAGAACCTGTACAACTTTTTGGTAACATAATGAAATAAGGGTACAGTTAACTGATTAACAGTGGTGTTCACGTAAAGTAAGGTATTAGTTTATGCATTCTTGGGTAGATTAAGGGTTTACCCTAAGCCTTACTTATTAAGTGATGTATTAATGAATGCCTTAGTAAAAATGAACACCATAAGTGATTACTAGACCATTAGTTAACGGTTATCATTGTTAGTTAATGCTTATTACTGCATTAGCCAATGTTAATTAATGGTTAATTATTGATCCTCTATTTAGTGTTACCAGCTATTTAAATGTCCATTGTGGACGGCCGTGGCTTAGTAGAGGGTCTGTACTCTGCTTAGAGGGCTCTGTTTCACCTCCAGGTGACTCGTTGATCGTTGATCAGCCATCTACCCATTTGTGACATCACAAGTGGGCGTGTCCCCTCGGCTGGAGTTCCAGGACCGGGGGTCAGGGGTCGCCGACCCTGCAGGAAGGAGCACAACTCGACAGTCTCTGTTAACACACTCACCTTGTACCCGTGTGTGTGTGTGTGTGTGTGTGTGTGTGTGTGTGTGTGTGTGTGTGTGTGTGTGTGTGTGTGTGTGTGTGTGTGTGTGTGTGTGTGTGCTCGTGGCCTTGCAGACAGATAACGACAGAGGAGGGCGAGCAAAAAGCAAAAGACATGAATGTTCTGTTTATTGAGACAAGTGCAAAGACAGGCTACAATGTCAAACAGGTAGTTTGTGTGTGTGTGTGTGTGTGTGTGTGTGTGTGTGTAGCCTGCTTCCATTGTGCATGTGGGACTTGATTTGCTTTGTCATGGGTGTGTTTGGGGGAGATTAATTATCAAACTCGCAACCTGCTACAAACCGGCTCCTGTTGAGTGACATTTCAGAGCAGTGAGAGTTGGAATCTAATAACCCCCTTGCCCACCCTCAACTGATCGATTGATTAATTGATTGAGTGATTGATTGCTAAATGTGTTGCTGCTGTGAAATCAGCATGAAATCACATCCAGGTTAAAGGTCATCCTCTGCTTGTGTTATGATTGGCTTACGCCTGGCCTATACGACTCCTGTAGCATGTCCAGAGCTGTGCTATAGTGTAGACATCTGTGTGCTTATGTCTACATGCTAGGGCTCTACGGTATGGACTAAAATGTATATCACGGTATGATTTGAGGCATAGCCTAACGGTATTATATCACGGTTTGTTAATTTTATCTTCTAATTTCGATATAAATGCTTCTGAAGGGGTAAAATACTGGTTAGGCAGCAAAACTGCGTAAAACAAATGCCAAATATTTTCTCAAGTTACTCCCATCTCTGAAAAACACATAATGTTTAATGATAAGGATTTCTTTCTCCACTTGCTCGCGGACCTTGCCGTATAGTTTTGGCATCTCAATTCAGTACCTGGATCGAGTGTTTTGAGCATCTCTTTAAAGCCCTTTCTATCGACATTTTGAAAGGGAACCATGTCCTTACACAGGTAAACAGTGACGGCGTTTGTTGTCTCGTTCCACCGCTGGCTTTTTTTGTCGTAAGGACTGGCTTTGGAAAATGCCTGCGAAAGCGATGTCTGATATGCAGAGACAGCTTCACGTTACCAGCGTCTGTCTCGTACGGTGCGGAATGAGAGCTCGTGAAGGGACTATTGCGCAAGCGCGCCTGTGTGCTTGCGCAATAGCATACTGCCTGAGAAGGCTGTCAAAATCTGTCGCTTGGAAAAGTAACTTTGCGCCGCATTGAAAAAGGAACTACGTTTCCTTACCATATTTTCAGTATTTGTGCGTAACTTTACTTTTTACATGAAAAAGTAGTTACGTTACTTTATTAACACGTTACTTACCTTGCAACGCGTTAGACACAACACTGTCTACCGGTCACACCGGCTTCATGGTAACGTCAAAATCCATACCGTAGCGCAAATTCACTCCGGTGTACTTTCTCTACCGTTTATACCCTACTCCCCTACTACATGCTAATACATACTGCGGACGTGCTGCTGGGGAAGTATACACCAGCCCTAAGGCAACATGGTTTAAATCGTCCTCCATCAATCATCCGACCACACTGCCTTCTGTGATGCGAGGTCGCCCAACCTCGTATCCCAACAGCAGAGTGCGTAAGTCAGAGGTCGGGGCCTTACTACGGCCTTCGCTCTCTCCCCGGGACGAGGTCACTGGGATAAGGGTTCAAGGCTGCCTCGACTCATTAGCGACATTGACAGTGGAGCTCTGCTGGGGTTAGGAGACGTGAAGCTGTGGTTGAGTCTGATGGGCCGTGTGTGATATGCTTCCTGCTTCCTGCTCCCCCCCCCCCTCCCCCTCCTCAGCTGTTCAGACGCGTGGCAGCGGCTCTGCCCGGGATGGACGCCACACAGGACAAGAGCAGAGAAGACAGTATCCTTCTGACCACACTGCCCCCTGGGGGCCGGTTACAGGCGCTTCACCTTTTGGTTTATGTCGGGACCTTATTATTGTCCATCAAGTGTGCGAAGGGGAACTGCTTGTATCCATTTTATATTCTTCCACCACCCGGCTGTCAATCAACACAGATGTGACGTCATCCTCCTTATTTTATTTAAATCACTATCCGGTTATTTATCAGACGCTTCAATCCAAAGACACTTCAAGGGAATTCTGATGCGTGTTATAAAGGGGCAGGTAGGGGTCAGGGGTCATCTTTCTCCAGGAGGCCTACAGGTCAGGCTTACAGCAGACGACTTGATGTGATTTAGAGATAGGGGTGTGGCTCCAGACCAGAGGGTTGTGGGTTCGAAACCCTGTCTTAAAAGCAACAATGCAACAATGTGTCAATTTGTATATCGTTTTCCTCAACCTCCCCGCCCTTCCTCAGTGATTGACATCAAGCTGGAGAAGCCACCCGATCAGCCAGTCAGCGAAGGCGGCTGTGCCTGCTAAGCCCCGCCCCTGGATCCTTCAACGCTGCTCTGATGTCTTCTTAAAGCCTGTCTTCATCTCTCTCTCCTGCTCCCCTCCCCCTCCCCCTCCCAGACCCACGACACTACTCCTGGTGTTCCCCTACGAGATCACACCTTCATGTTGTTAAATGTTAGCCATGCCCACTTTGGATTGACCTATGGATCGTCACCTGGATGACTTTATGCAATGCTTCGGAAATGAGTGTTTACAATATGTGTATCGGCCGCGTCAGACAGGGCCAGAGGCGGAGAAGGTGCAACCTTTCGTTTGAGTGACACTGAGCTCCGAGCTTCATGCAGGCTCGCTTCACGAGACGATCAAAACGTTAGACATCACAAGTCACTCGATTTGGTGTGTGCTTATGTTAAGCTGAAGTAAAGAAATCACAGTACGTATACACAAAACACTGTGACCTTGTTTGTGTCGACAACTCATTACTACAAACAATATTTGTTTCCATACTTATTTTGTAGCGTGTAAGACGAAATACAAGGTGATGGAAGATGGCTGTCCGTCCAGTGCTCAGACGTAGGTTAGGGTGGGGGTGATATGGTCTCTATATGAGACGGCAGCTCCTCTTTGCTACGCCCTGATGACTCACCCAGTCACACCCAACCACTGCTGCAACACACACACACTCAAACACACAACTTCCCCCCCAAACACAGAGAGATACACCCCCCCCTACACATACACACACAACCACACAACAAACAAGAGGGCAATATAAGGTTATCTCCTCATAGATACGTTTAAAGTAAAACTGCACCTTGGCTGCCATTTTCTACATATATTTTCTTTTTTCAAAACTATCCCTTTTTTTCTAAAGACGGGGGTAAAGTTGTACGACTTGGGTGTAAGGAGGAGGTTTCACAATAAGAGTCCTAATGGGAGCCGAAGCCAAGGTAAAAGTAGTGATCATGTGTGAGTAGAGTACTCTAGTTCGGTCCTTTGCTATAGAGCTGTATGAACACATCAAAAAACGTTTGTTTTGTTTGGCTTTGTTTTGAATATATTTTTGTTAGTGATTATACTACACATTGTATTAAATCCATAATGACTTGTAATATTTATTTCTACTGGGTTCCTTTTCTTTTCTTTTTTTATGGCTGTTAATATTTTTCCTCGATGGATCCTAAAGGATTTACTAAATTCTGTAATCCTGCTCTACTCTGCCGCCACTGGCCGCCGGCGGAACTGCTCCATGTACCGCCTCTGCGTCGCCTCCATCAAGGCTGGAAATGCACACTGCGATGTGTAGGAAATAATTTCGGTAGCTTCTTTGATTCATTTAGTCCTTTAATGTTTCTGTCTGTAATGGTTTTAAATTGAAATAAAAAACATAAGCACATTTGTCATTGCTGCTGAACTGAATCCGTCTCTGCGACTTGTTTACATTTGTACTGTGTTATAACGCTTATAACAAGTAAAATGTATTGGTTTGAACATGTTTAAAACCATATAACTAAAGTCATGTCTCACTTGTACCAGTTAAGCAAACCTCCATGGACCAACCAGACCAGCATAACCCTAACCACACCATCCTATAACCCTAACAAAGTTAAAGGTAAGCATCGATTCATGAACGTCGACCACCGGAAGCTCTTTCGGCGGTCCCGCCGCATCGGTGAGGGAGGGTGTGTGTGTTACCATGACAACCGTTCACGAAGAGTCCTTAGCAACCAAACTGAAAGCCGTCGCTCCGATCATCTGCACCGTCCGTCAAGTGAAAGTTAACGTTGTTCAACTTTGTTGGATGATTGTGTTGTAGATGGTAGCTTATGTTTTAAACGCCTGGTCAGAATGGGTATCGATTACTACGCCATATTGGAAATTAACAGAAACGCAACAGACGCGGATATCAAGAAGTCGTAAGGGGCATTTGTTTTCGTTGTATTGTGTTCATCCATCTGATCCGTCCAACTGATATCCCTGTGTTGGTCGTAGAGTATTGACCTGGTCGTATTGTACTGATCTGGTACGCGTCTCGTTGGTTTAATCAGGTATCGGCGTCTGGCTTTGAAGAACCATCCGAGCCGCCGACCGGACTACTTCGATGTCTTCCGGGACCTGGCGGAGGCTTACGACGTGCTGAGCGACCGTACGAAGTTTACACATTCGTTACGTACTTCCGGTGCTATTATAGGGCTACACATTAATGTCCTTTAATCACATTACACATGTATATATTTTTCAATGTTGCATTTGATTATCTTCTGCAGCCTTGGCCTGAATATAAAAATAAACATCAAATCAAATGTACATGTGATGTATAGCATTACATCACATGTACACATTTAAGGTCACTCTGTCACTCCCTCCCCCCTGGTCAGAAACCTCGGCATCATAATGGACCCCACGCTCTCCTTCAAGTCACACATAAACAGCGTCAGAAAAACATCTTTCTTCCACCTCCGCAACATTGCACGACTTCGACCCACCCTTTCATCCTCAGCTGCCGAAACACTTATCCACGCCTTCATCACTTGCAGACTCGACTATTGCAATAGCATTCTGTATGGCCTCCCCTCCACTATTCTTCAAAAATTGCAATATGTTCAAAACTCTGCTGTCCGACTGCTTACTAACTCCCCCTCCAAAGAGCACATTACTCCCATCCTCCGTCAACTTCATTGGCTTCCAATAAAACAACGCATCAATTTCAAGATTCTCCTCACCACCTACAAAGCGCTAAACAACTTTGCACCCTCGTACATATCAGATCTCCTCCAACGCCACTCCCCACTCGCCGCCTACGCTCCGCTGATGCCAACCCTCTCACCTCTGTTGGGAAAAATACTTAGCCTAGTTACTTGAACAGATAAACTGAGACGGAGAGGAGATACAATTCTCTGTCTCAGGGCCTCGGATTTATTTAGTAAGGTGAAAAAGGTTATACTGAGATATAGAGCGTAAGAGATCGATCGAGCGAAAATGTCTAAGTCCCTAACAGCGCTGAGGTCGTCCGGAGCTTCGCCTCCGTAGAGGTTCTGCTTCGAATGAGCGTAATGTCCTTCAGGGTGTATCAGTCTTATGTGTTTTCTTCTAGCGAATTGTGTGTTGCGAGGTGTGTGTGTCAAGGCTGGTGTGGGGAAAAATCTGGTGTTTACATAAACTTTGCTTTGGTTTCCCTCCTCATAGTAAACTTTGTTCTGCCTGTGATTCGTGTTTCTCCCCCAGTGAGGAAGAAAGCGACGTACGACAAGTTCGGGGAGGAGGGGCTAAAAGGGGGCGTTCCGCAGGAGTTCGTGGGGAACGGGGCGTGGTCCGCTCCATACGTCTTCCACGATAACCCCAGCAAAACCTTCCGGCTCTTCTTCGGTGGCGACAACCCGTTCGCTGGTAGGAGACACACTCAGATAACAAGCACCGTAGCCACAGTACGTGGTTGTCTTGTTGTCTTGTGAAGTACTTTCTAACGCCCATACAGCAGCAATGGTGTCTAGTAGCAATATTATCAATAACACTGCAGCCCAAATTAAGCGTTGTCCCCTTGTCTCCATGTCTCCTTGTCTTCTTGTCTCCATGTCCCCTTGTCTCCTTGTCCCCTTGTCTCCTTGTCCCCTTGTCTCCTTGTCCCCTTGTCTCCTTGTCCCCTTGTCTCCATGTCCCCTTGTCTCCTTGTCTCCATGTCCCCTTGTCCCCTTGTCTCCATGTCCCCTTGTCTCCTTGTCTCCATGTCCCCTTGTCCCCTTGTCTCCATGTCTCCATGTCCCCTTGTCCCCTTGTCTCCTTGTCCCCTTGTCTCCTTGTCTCCTTGTCCCCTTGTCTCCCTGTACCATGTGCGGCGGGGGCCAGACTTCTCCGTGGGGGCCGAGGACGGGTCCGGGGGGGTCCCCAGCCAAGAGAGGAGGAGCCAGGACGGCCCGATAGAACGCGACCTCAGCCTGACCCTGGACGACCTCTACCACGGCTGCACCAAGAAGATCAAGATCTCCCGCAGGGTGATCGCCGCTCCTCCCCCCTCCCCTCCGGCCTTCTGCTCACACTGGGGCCCCACAGATCTCATTCAGCGCCCTCTGATCGTCTCAGATGCACAAGTTCTAAGATATAAGATGAGTTATTCTGAGTTGTCGGACTCCTCTTGTATCTAGAATGTAGGGTTCAGGTCTATATCAGATTGTGATTTGGGTCCAGGATCCGTACGCTGAACACACACCCTGGTGGGTGGCACTAGGGTTGGCCTGCTCTAAACCAGTCGTGCCCTAAACCATTCCGTTCTGAAGCGACCGCCTGAAGACTAAACGCTCCTCGTTCCGGGTCCAGGTGATGAACGAGGACGGCTACACCTCCAGCATCAAGGAGAAGATCCTCAGCATCGCTGTGAAGCCCGGCTGGAACCAGGGAACCCGGGTCACCTTCCCCGAGGAGGGAGACCAGGTGAGACCTGATACAAGGGGACCAGGTGAGTCCTTATATAAGCAGACTAGGTGAGTCCTGATATAAACAGACCAGGTGAGGACAGGGGAGATGTCTGCTAGAGATATGAAAAGACCAGGTGAGGTGTCTGCTTGAATTTGGTGCACAGCAATAATGATAAACATAGTAAAGGAACATGAATATGAAATATAAAGAAAGAAAGTAAATGGCAAGTACTGTAGGTCAGGTATCAAATATGAACATTTACCATAAGAACCTAATATAAGAACTGTACAGTTTGTGCCGGAGTGTGAAAAACATGGAGCGTGGAATGTGCAGATGTTCACAGCATGAAGTATGGAACACGTTTATGCAACGTGTATGCGGGCCAAGGGTAAGAGTGTAGAATATAGTAGTTGCAATTACAGTATGCAAATCATGGTGATCATGCAAATCAGTACTGTTTGAATGTCTCCCCCCTGCAGGGACCAAACAGTGTTCCTGCGGACATCGTGTTCATAGTGCGACAGAAGCCCCACCCCTGGTTTACAAGACAGCGTGACAACCTGGTTTACAAGGCCTCTATCTCTCTAGAGATGGTGAGTTACGCCTGGTTTACAAGGCCTGTATCTCTCTAGAGATGGTGAGTTACGCCTGGTTTACAAGGCCTGTATCTCTCTAGAGATGGTGAGTTACGCCTGGTTTACAAGGCCTCTATCTCTCTAGAGATGGTGAGTTACGCCTGGTTTACAAGGCCTCTATCTCTCTAGAGATGGTGAGTTACGCCTGGTTTACAAGGCCTGTATCTCTCTAGAGATGGTGAGTTACGCCTGGTTTACAAGGCCTCTATCTCTCTAGAGATGGTGAGTTACGCCTGGTTTACAAGGCCTCTATCTCTCTAGAGATGGTGAGTTACGCCTGGTTTACAAGGCCTGCATCTCTCTAGGTGGTGAGTGACACCTGGTTTACGAGGTCCCCTCAGTCGATTTGTTCTTCAGGCATCCAGCTGCTGAAGCTCTGACGCGGTGCTGCTGTTTCCTCCTCCAGGCCCTGACAGGATTCTCGGTCGACGTGGAGACACTAGATGGCAGGCTCGTCAACATCCCCGTCAACGACATTGTGCAGTGAGTAAAACCAGACTCTGGCTTCATCTCACACCGGCCCTCCCCTCCCAGCTAGAGCCTGCGGAGCCTGACTGAGTGTCTGTGTTGCAGCCCCGGGTACAGCAAGCTGGTCCCGGGCGAGGGGATGCCCCTCTCCCAGTACCCGGGCCTCCGAGGGGACCTCATCCTCACCTTCGACACCCAGTTCCCCCCGAAGCTCTCCCCGGAGAGCAAGCGACTGATCAAACACGCCCTGTCCCTCTGAGAACTGTACCACCGACAATACAAATAGTCCTGCACAATGTGACCAGTACGAACACTACGAACACCGCTGACATTACGAACATTACCGACAGTAATACCGCCAAAATGAACATGACAAACAACACCAACACGATGAACAATGGAGACGATTGAGACAGTGCTCACGAACAATACCAACATTGCAAACTATATGGGGGCTGCAAACGACAGCGATGATGCTCAGAGAACGATAAACATTAACATTAACATCTCTGTAAAGTTACATTTGTGCTGCAACATTTTGAAGTTTTTGATAAACGTTTATTTCCTCATTCAGTGTATTTGTCTCTCATCAGCTCAAGTGAGTTCAAGTGTTGAATACAGAATTCATCACATGTTAAATGAATGTTTGCACAAGTATGCCTGTACGTTCATTTATTGTGGTTTGAATCTCATCTCCCTGACCACGAGGGGCGTTTCCCCACCTTCTACAGAGGACCAGAGCTGGGGGTTTGACCCGTTGTGGTCCGAGACCTCCAGATACGATGCAGTCCGGTGGGACTATAATTGTCCCTGTTCTAATCCTAGCGGTACACGCTGTACCATAAACCGTTGTGCTGAGTCATCGTGAGAGGCTCGGACGGTATCCCCCCCTCGCTCAAATCACATCCATATGTACAGAATCTCTACGTCTTCAGCAACGTCCGAACCACGTGTGTTCCTCTTTCAGTTTTACTCTTACATTTTGTGCTGCTTACATAAGCCAGCTGTCTGTCTGCCTGTCTGCCAGTCCGTTGGTGTGCATTTCTGTCTGCCTGCCTGCCTTTCGGTTGCTCTTTCAGTCTGTCTGTCTGTCTGGCAGTGTGCCTTCTAGTCATCATTTAAGGAAGTGCTTTGACTTCAGAATCCTAAAGGTTCTCAAGTTAATGTATTAGTCCCTGGATTGTACATAGACAATCAACCTTAACCTTAGAAGATATATAAACATATGACTAAAGATATAAGATATATAACTATTGATGTATATGAGGCTGTAGCTTTAGATATAACTTCTCAATGACGATCAATAAAATATTTCATGAAATATGATGAAAAGGAAACATAATTGGAAGTATTTATTAATCCACACTTTGACCTATATACATATTCTTTAGGACATTGTTCATATATAATATTTGCACATCGACTTATTGACCAGCAGTAAGTATTGTTTCATCGAAAAGTTTCAACTCCAGTTTGATTTTAGAATGTAAAAATACCTGTTTGTATAAACACCTGTAAACATTAACTCAGTTCAACAGTCCATAATACAGTGGTTACAAGGCCTCTTCAAGCTGTAAGACCAGTCCCAGTCCCATCCCTCCCAGTCTACAGCCCTCACCAGGTGTAAGACCGGTCCGATCCCAACAAGGTTCCCAAGAGGTAATCAATACAAAACGCACTGACATACAACTGGTAACAAACACAGATCATCTCGATTACACACGGCGGATAACCTCTAAAAATAAAAACGACATATCCTGTAATATCCACCTGGAGGACCTCGCCTCCTTCCAGATGTTCCTCTGGTACCCTCAGGTCCCAAGTCCTGTAGTCTACGAGTCTCTGAGGCTCTCTAGGCGCTGAGTCTCTCAGTCTCTGAGGCTCTGAGTCATTGGGGGGGGGGGGGTGTGTCCTGGTTGCCCTGGGGCCTGCGGTGGAGGCCATACCTGCCCCTCCACCAGCCTTTGGTCTGGCTCTCCGCCCTCATCGGGGAAAGGTTTGAGTGAAGGGAGGTCATGATGGAGCCTCCCAGGACTGCTGCGCTCGGGACAGGCCTCGCTTGATCTGCTCGTAGGACACGAACATCACCACGTTCCAGGACCCCATCCTCAGGAAGGACGGCACGAAGCTGGACAACCACAACACAGAGCAACAGGAAGTTGAGGGGACTTTATTCAAGAGGCGGCAGGTTTCACGTCCTGGTTAAACCACGTGATGGGGAGAGAATGTAGAAAAGAGGATGTCAACACTAAGTAATTATTTTCTCTTGGGCGTAAAATATTACAATGTAATGATAAGGTTTGTGGGCCCCTACATCCATTTGTGGGCCCCTACATCCTGTCAGCAGGAGGGCCCCTCTCTGGGGCCCCTGGGTGGCGGACCTACCCCTTATAGAAGGCGGAGAACCCCTCCTTCTGGAGCATGGTGAGCGCACAGCGCATGGCGCCGTCGTAGCGGCCCGGCTCCGAGTTCATGAAGCGCGTCTTCACCACGTCCACCGGGGACGCAACCACCGTGGTGCAGAAGCCCGCCGCGAAGGCGGCCGAGAAGTGGCACGGCAGGTTGTCTGTGTGGGGGGGGGGGGGGGCAAGGCAACGTCCGTGGGTCAGACAGAGGGAAGGAGGAGGAGGGCGCTCGACCGCTTTGAGGTGGAGACGTGCGGGCGCGTCGTGAAAGAGGTTCCTCACCTGTCATCAGGTTGTGCTTCAGAATCAGCTCCTTGATGAGGTCGTAGGTGACCAGCTCGGCGCAGTTCACGATGGCGTTGCGGGTGATGTTGGGCAGGCAGCCTGGAGCGCGGGGATCAGAGCCGACGTGAGAACACACGTAAACCACCTCTTGGGCTGGGGACAACGGTGACGGGAGTGACAAAGGTGGGGTGGGTTTACCTTTCCAGAGGCCTCGGACCCCCTCTGTGCGGGCGATGGTGCGGTAGGCGTCCATGGTGCCGTTGTACCTCCTCCCTCCGTCCTCCAGCCTCACCTGGGCCTGGAAGCGCACCTTCACCACGTCGGTGGGCTGGGCCAGCGCCACCGCCAGGGCCCCCGTGGTGCAGCCCGCCATGAGCCGCACCACGATGCCGGCGTCTGTACCCAGAGGGGGGGGGGAGGGTCAGTGGGACCAGGGCAGAGACGCAGGTCGGACGGACACACAGGCGGGCTGGGTACTCACTGTCGGAGCCGCGGGTGTAGAACACCTTCATGGAGTCGTAGAGGCCGATGCGGATGGAGGCGAAGCTCATCTGCCTCTGGAGCCCCGCGACGAGGCCGTTGTAGAGGCTCCGGGCCCCCTCCGTCCGCACCATGGTGGCGATGGTCCCAAACACGCCCTTATAGCGAAGGGCCCCGGGCCCCTGCAGCCCGACACCCTCCCCCTGGATCTGGGGATCACAGGAGAACCCTGGGTTACCTCAACGGCTTTCCTTCCTCCCCTGGCGTGTCAGACATCCGGGCTCCGGGGGGGCGGGGGGGGTGGGGGGGGGGGGGGGGGGGGGGCGGGCCTACCTGCAGTCGCACTTTGGCCGTGTCCAGCGGGAAGGTGACGAGGTCGGCGAAGCAGGCCGCCGTGCCCGCGCCGACCACCTTGATGGCAGCACAGGGCGCGACGTCCGTGGGTTTGATGCCGACCATGGCTGGGGGTGGCTGAGCTGCCTGTTCGGCAGGTGATCTGCGTGGTCACTTAGGTACGCCGGCGCGTCGTACGTGCAGCGAGAAGGTTCGGTTCTGTGCGTCTGAGAACCGAAACACAGAACGGATCAGGATCCGTTTGGAGGCTTGGATGAATGAACTGTGTACGTTGTAGTGAGTTGGATCAAACTGTGAGCAACTAACTGGCTTAACATCACTGATGTTAAAACACCGTCAACTGTCGAGCTGAATTATGTGTCCGCAGCTCTCCAGTGTGAGAGTGGCCACACACTGAGGTCTGGATGTTTTTCCGTTGCTTGTATGGCAGTAAACCGGACCCACACTAAGCAAGGGCGTCGCTTGAAATATTCCACATGCTGACATTTGACTTAAGAGTTCCTCTACAAAGTTCCTCAAATGCTGACGAGTTGGCTGTCATGACCTCTGCCTTCCATTCAATGGAAAATAAGTTTTTAAAACACATTTATTGATTTAAAAAAATCACATTTTATATTGCTTCTACTGTTAACACTTTGCACAGAGATAATTATGGAATAATTTGAATAATTGTGAATAATAAACAAATCCAACTTTCTTTAAGTTTGTCAACCAATTACCAATTGCCAATTACAGATTATAAAAACATATCCCTTAAAAGATCCAGTGAGCCAGTCAGTAGTTACCAGAGTAGTCCGGGTGAGATTATAATCCAGTTCTGAGGGGGAACACACAATCCCCTTGCTGCAGTCCTGTTTGCGTCTGGCTCTGAGTCTCCAGTGTCTGCAGGACCTTCTCGTTTTATACATGTGCGCACACGCACAAAGGCATCCCGCCGTGCACACGGGGCTGTGCGCGTGCTGCGTGT
This sequence comes from Pollachius pollachius, assembly GCF_949987615.1. Lineage (NCBI taxonomy): Eukaryota > Metazoa > Chordata > Actinopteri > Gadiformes > Gadidae > Pollachius > Pollachius pollachius. The sequence continues at coordinate 2,873,982 of NC_136939.1, read as the reverse complement.
GTTTACGCTCTCTTCAGAACAGAGGAGGGACACCCGAGCAGTTGTTGACTTCACCCTTCAGAGAACGGGGAGGTCTAAGAAGTTCCGGGACAGAGCCTTGCACTGCTACTGTTGTCTACCGAGAGATGTTGTTATTTGGGTTTAACTTTTATGCAGCCAATCATATTTGATTTACGCTCTGATTGTTGATGTTAAATGTTTTATTTGAGACTGGTTAAGGTATTGTCAGCGCTTAAAGACAGACAAAGCATCTACATGCCCATATACAGCGTTCTACTTGTATTGTACAGCGTGTTCTTTGTGCCCATATAGCTACAGAATAGAAAGAATGTACAGTGCACAAACACATCCTAGCTCACATGGCCAGTGAAGCCCAGCGCCTCTTCCAATTGGTCGACGTGGGGGCCTGGTCATCAGAGTGTTTCAGCGGTTCGGGGGGGAATGGGTGTTCCCATGGTGACGAGAGTTCAGCCTGTACCCTCATAACTCTCAGTAGTTAAGAACGGGGTCAACCCCCCTATCCCCGGAGACGTTACACAACGCTGCAGACCGGGCCTCCACCAATAGGAGGAGCCCGCTGGAATGCCCAGCTATCTGCCGGAGCTTCTCCTCCACCATCAGGGGGATGGAGAGCCGGGTGGAGGTCTGGATCTGAATCATAGGGATGTTGTTTGGATGTGTTTTGGTATGAGAGTGTGTGTTTGTGGAAGGGGGGAGGGGGCTGGGATATGTCTGGGCAGAGCCGAGGGGTGGGTTTTATGGGCATGCCTGCATGCCTTCCTCCTGACATGTGCCTTCTATGGACTCATCAGGTCAAAGGTCACCGGTCTGCGGCTCGCGGTGGCCTCAAAACAAACCCTTCTGCTGGACACCTGTGATGTAACGGGGTTTACACGTGAACCTGTGTTGTCATGCATAAAGTGATGTTCATATATTCTATGATGTATAGATATGTTATATGTAGACATGTTTTAGATATGTTCTATAAGCACGTATGTTCTATGAAATATGGACATGTTGTATATAGATATAGATATAGTTCTTTGGTGTAAATATTTTTTACTTTATATAATTGTTTTATAATGTTCTATGATATATAGATAGGTTCTTTATGTACATTATACTATATATAAATATGTTTTATAATAAATGTTCTACGAAATATAGATAGGTTCTTTATGTAAATTATTCTATATATAAATATGTTTTATAATAAATGTTCTATGAAATATAGATATGTTCTTTATGCAAATTATTCTATATATAAATATGTTTTTATAATATATGTTCTATGAAATATAGATATGTTCTTTATGCAAATTATTCTATATATAAATATGTTTTTATAATATATGTTCCATGCCAACCACACCTGTGCGTCAGTGGAACTGGTCTACTCTGGTTTGAAGAAGGAGGTTAAAGGGGATACAACACACACACACACACACACACACACGCGCACACACGCACACACACACACACACACAGGTGCAGATGACATGTGCAAGGAAAGAGGGAGAGAGAGAGAGAGAGAGGGGGGGGGAGACAGAGAGAGAGAGAGAGAGAGAGAGGGGGGGAGACAGAGAGAGAGAGACAGAGAGATTGAGAGAGAGAGAAAGAGAGAGAGAGAGAGACAGAGAGAGAGAGAGGGGTGGGGTTGCTTCCTGTCTTTTCCAGCTGAACCATGAATTTCTAAGTGAGGCTGTTAGAGCGTTTACCCTTTAACCCACACACATGCACGCACACACATACACACACTGGTAAACAAGCATCATGACGACTCGTGACTGTGCATAGAGAACCGTTACTCCATGTTGTTGGGAACAGTTCACGAACTATAAATACACCCAGAACACACTACGTAAGCATTAGCGTAGGTGTGTGTGCAAGCGCGTGTCGAGTTGACTATTTTAAATAAGTATTACATAAAAACGATATTTTCTCCATTTCATAATCTTCATAACCTTTTTACTTTTGCTCACTCTCATTCTGTTATGTCTGAGGCAGTGAGAGGAAATCCCCAGCGCCATGACGTCATTGTGTCATGTCCTTCCCGACCTCGGCCCGCGGGGGGCGCTGTTGTCCCCTAAACGTCCTCCTCCAGAGATGGAGCCGTGTAGTGGCGCCGCTCGGCCAGCAGGGGGCGGAAGCGGGGCCGCGTCACAAGGAGAAGAAGAGCTCGTCGAAGTGACGTCTGGGGTATGAAATGTACTCAGTTGTGCGCCAGGATTTCTCGTATTTTCTGCTGTAATCGACCGAAATCCCGTTTCACAGAAGAGAGAGGCTGACGGTTCATGACTGGACATTGTCCGTAGCCACCGGGATGGAAAAGCAACTGCACCTGAACCTGCTGTCGAGCCGCCCGCCGGCGGCAGGTGGGCTGCAGGCGGGCTCCAAGATGAGGATGGGGTGAGACTTGTAGTTTATCACAGGTTATTTTAGTGGGCTGTCAACTATGTCAAACTACTCCGCCGGGGTAACTGTCAGAGTCACTTAACTCAGTCTATTTACTTCATATCAGCTTAAGATCAGCTGTGCTACAATCACTGAATCTCCTTGGGCCAAAGAGTAATATATACAACCCCCTCCTATCTGACCAGTGGCAATTCATTGTAATAATTGATCCGTTGCAGATCCCCTATGGACTGCTGCCGGCTTGTAGAAGGCTTGCTTCATCTTTGATCTGATGGAAAAACTCACTGCTGTCAGTTGTGTATTGATGTCTAACCTCACGCATCATGTGACGATGTGAACGATAACTCGTCTGAACAATAGCAGGACCAATCTTCTGTGAGACTCTCTACCTGGGTCTCTAGGATCCCTGGGTCTCTAAGGGTATCTGATGGAGATCTGAGTCAGTCACGACGAGCAGTGGGGGGGGGGGGGGGGGGGGGTATTCACTGGAGCTCTTATCTAAGTGAAGCTAAACTTGACTTTAACTTGAGCCCTCGATAACTATTTAACCCTTAATAATGTGCACACGTCATATTGATAACATATACAGTGGGGCAAAAAAGTATTTAGTCAGCCACCAATTGTGCAAGTTCTCCCACTTAAAAAGATGAGAGAGGCCTGTAATTTTCATCATAGGTATACCTCAGCTATGAGAGACAAAATGAAAAAAAAAAAATCTAGAAAATCACATTGTCTGATTTTTAAAGAATTTATTTGCAAATTATGGTGGAAAATAAGTATTTGGTCAATAACAAAAGGTCATCTCAATACTTTGTTACATGCCCTTTTTTGGCAATGACAGAGGTCAAACGTTTTCTGTAAGTCTGTACAAGGTTTTCACACAACTGCTGCTGCTATTTTGGCCCATTCCTCCATGCAGATCTCCTCTAGAGCAGTGATGTTTTTGGGCCTTCGCTGGGCAACACAGACTTTCAACTCCCTCCAAAGATTTTCTATGGGGTTGAGATCTGGAGACTGGCTAGGCCACTCCGGGACCTTGAAATGCTTCTTACGAAGCCACTCCTTCGTTGCCCGGGCGCTGTGTTTGGGGTCATTGTCATGCTGAAAGACCCAGCCACGTTTCATCTTCAGTGCCCTTGCTGATGGAAGGAGGTTTTCACTCAAAATCTCACGATACATGGCCCGATTCATTCTTTCCGTCACACGGATCAGACGTCCTGGTCCCTTGGCAGAAAAACAGCCCAAAAGCATGATGTTTCCACCCCCATGCTTCACTGTAGGTATGGTGTTCTTTGGATGCAACTCAGCATTCTTTCTCCTCCAAACACGACGAGTTGAGTTTTTACCAAAAAGTTATATTTTGGTTTCATCTGACCATATGACATTCTCCCAATCCTGTTCTGGATCATCCAAATGCTCTCTAGCAAACTTCAAACGGGCCCGGACATGTACTGGCTTTAGCAGGGGGACACGTCTGGCACTGCAGGATTTGAGTCGCTGGCGGCGTAGTGTGTTAGTGATGGTAGCCTTTGTTACTTTGGTCCCAGCTCTCTGGAGGTCATTCACTAGGTCCCCCCGTGTGGTTCTGGGATTTTTGTTCACCGTTCTTGTGATCATTTTGACCCCACAGGGTGAGATCTTGCGTGGAGCCCCAGATCGAGGGAGATTATCAGTGGTCTTGTATGTATTCCATTTCCTAATAATTGCTCCCACAGTTGATTTCTTCACACCAAGCTGCTTACCTATTGCAGATTCAGACTTCCCAGCCTGGTTCAGGTCTACAATTGTGTTTCTGGTGTCCTTTGACAGCTCTTTGGTCTTGGCCATAGTGGAGTTTGGAGTGTGCCTGTTTGAGGTTGTGGACAGGTGTCTTTTATACTGATAAGGAGTTCAAACAGGTGCCATTAATACAGGTATCGAGTGGAGGACAGAGGAGCCTCTTAAAGAAGAAGTTAGAGGTCTGTGACAGCCAGAAATCTTGCTGGTTTGTAGGTGACCAAACACTTATTTTCCACCATAATTTGCAAATAAATTCTTTAAAAATCAGACAATGTGATTTTCTAGATTTTTTTTTTTCATTTTGTCTCTCATAGCTGAGGTATACCTATGATGAAAATTACAGGCCTCTCTCATCTTTTTAAGTGGGAGAACTTGCACAATTGGTGGCTGACTAAATACTTTTTTGCCCCACTGTACGTAGACAACATATAATTCAGTTTTAACGCAGTACACGCATATCAAACAATAATAATTAATCATTTTGGCTATGAAAGTGTTGCTCAGTGCCAGCCAGCCAGTAACCTCTCTTTCTTCTATATTTAACTGTTAAATTCACAACAAAATGGCCCCTAATCCGTCATCACGGCACCCCAGCCCCTCTGACCCTGTGGCTGAGGATCTTTACCGTCCCCAGCGGGGAGTCATGACGGCCGATGTGACTCTGAGATATTCACAGATATTTTCCTTAAAGCCTACATTCATACTCTACCTTTCGCCAAATCCCTGAGCATGTCATGTTCGTTCCACCCTACCTCTCCAATGTGATCTGCATGCTGATGTCCTTCTCAGCGTGTTGTAGGGCGCTGCCCCGGCTCCGAGCGCCCTGTTGTATGTGTGTGTGTTCTGCCCGGAGCGTTGTTCCAACATGGCCGCGGCTGTGCTGTCTTCCTCAGACCCGGCCGGAAGCGGGACTTCAGCCCGCTGGGCTGGAGCTGCTACTTCCAGACCATCGAGGACGTGGAGGTGGAGACCAGCGGCGGGAAAGACATATCCTTGCTCCTCCCCTTCCGCCTGGGGTTGCTACGGCTACAGCCGTAACCTAGGAGACGCAGTCTCATCACAAACCCAGCTTAGAGAGGGTTCATCGATGCATGTTGCCTGACGACAGCATGACTCAGGCCCCAGTGACTCAGGGCCAGGTGACTCAGACCAGGTGACTCAGGGCCAGGTGACTCAGGGCCAGGTGACTCAGACCAGGTGACTCAGGGCCAGGTGACTCAGACCAGGTGACTCAGGGCCAGGTGACTCAGACCAGGTGACTCAGGCCAGGTGACTCAGGGCCAGGTGACTCAGGCCAGATGACTCAGACCAGGTGACTCAGGGCCAGGTGACTCAGACCAGGTGACTCAGGGCTAGGTGACTCAGGGCCAGGTGACTCAGACCAGGTGACTCAGGGCCAGGTGACTCAGGCCAGATGACTCAGACCAGGTGACTCAGGGCCAGGTGACTCAGACCAGGTGACTCAGGGCTAGGTGACTCAGGGCCAGGTGACTCAGGGCCAGGTGACTCAGGGCCAGGTGACTCAGGGCCAGGTGACTCAGGGCCAGTTGACTCAGGGCCAGTTGACTCAGGGCCAGGTGACTCAGGGCCAGGTGACTCAGGCCCCTAGGGCCCTTTAAGGTGTGTGTGTGTGTGTGTGGTTCCTTGACTCGGGCCCCACGTGTTCCGGCTGTACTGCAGCGGGTCCCACGGGCCGGTTCTCCTGCTGCTCCACGGAGGGGGCCACTCCGCCCTGTCCTGGGCCGTCTTCACCGTGAGTCACGCGTGGCGCCGCACAGGGCTGTCTGTGTAACGTGTATGTTCAATGTAACATCTATGTTGTGTGTAACATGTATGTTGTATGTAGCACATGTATGTTGTATGTAACATGGCTATTGTATCTAACATGTATGTAACATGCATGTTGTATGTAACATGCATGTTGTATGTAACATGTATATTGTATCTAACATGTATGTAACATGCATGTTGTATGTAACATGGATATTGTATCATGTATGTAACATGCATGTTGTATGTAACATGTATGTTGTATGAAGCACGTGTGTGTTGTATGTAACATGGTTATTGTATTTTACATGGTTATTGTATGTAACACGTGTCACATTCAACATGTATATTGTATGTAACATGCGCATGTTGTATGTAACACGTATGTTGTATGTAAAATGTGTATCTTGTATGCTGTATGTAACATTTGTATCTTGTATGTAACATGTGTATCTTGTATGTAACATGTATGTTGTATGTAGCACATGTGTGTTGTATGTAACATGGTTATTGTATTTTACATGGTTATTGTATGTAACACGTGTCACATGCAACATGTATATTGTATGTAACATGTGTATGTTGTATGTAACACGTATGTTCTATGTAAAATGTGTATCTTGTATGCTGTATGTAACATGTGTATCTTGTTTGTTACATGTATATGTAACATGTGTATGTTGTATATAACATGTGTATGCTGTATGTAACATTTGTATCTTGTATGTAACATGTGTATCTTGTATGTAACATGTGTCTATTGTGTGTCACTGGTTTGTAGGCGGTGATTTGTGGCCGGATCAACTGTAGGGTGGTTGCCATGGATCTCCGAGGTCACGGTGAGGAGAACAGAAGACAAGACTGGAGCCATTAGAACCTAGAAACTCAGTATCTGTTGTCTCAGGGACACTCGTCACAAGCGTCTCAGGCTAGCCCTGCTGAGCTGACCCACAGCCTGACAAAGGCTGAGTGACGCGGAACCATGACGTGTTGGTTCTTCTCAGAGTTCCCCTGGTGGAACCAGATGATGATGGGTTGGTTCTCCTCAGGGTTCCTTTAGTGGTGGAACCAGATGATGATGGGTTGGTTCTTCTTGTGGAACCAGATGATGATGTGTTGGTTCTCCTCAGAGTTCCCCTGGTGGAACCAGATGATGATGGGTTGGTTCTCCTGGTGGAACCAGATGATGATGATGTGTTGGTTTTCCTCAGGGTTCCTTTAGTGGTGGAACCAGATGATGATTTGTTGGTTCTCCTCAGGGTTCCTTTAGTGGTGGAACCAGATGATGATGTGCTGGTTCTCCTCAGGGTTCCCCTAGTGGTGGAACCAGATGATGATGTGTTGGTTCTCCTCAGGGTTCCTTTAGTGGTGGAACCAGATGATGATGTGCTGGTTCTCCTCAGGGTTCCCCTAGTGGTGGAACCAGATGATGATGTGTTGGTTCTCCTCAGGGTTCCCCTAGTGGTGGAACCAGATGATGATGTGTTGGTTCTCCTCAGGGTTCCTTTAGTGGTTGGACCAGATGATGATGTGCTGGTTCTCCTCAGGGTTCCCCTAGTGGTGGAACCAGATGATGATGTGTTGGTTCTCCTCAGGGTTCCCCTAGTGGCGGAACCAGATGATGATGTGTTGGTTCTCCTCAGGGTTCCCCTGGTGGTGGAACCAGATGATGATGTGTTGGTTCTTCATGTCATGGTCTGTGATCTCCTGCAGGAGACACCAAGGTGCAGGACTCTGACGACCTGTCTGCTGAGACCATGGCCAGGTAAGCCATCTGAGCAGTTCAACCAATGAGGTAAAGGCATGCAGGTTGTCTTGTGGTTGATTGGACATTTTAGCAAAGCATCCGGTTGCATTCTGGATTTTGAGATTAAAAGAGCATTTTCTCAGACATTTGATTTTTCTTCGGTCAAACTGTGCCTCTCAGACGCACATCTAGAAGGTTCCGATTAGCAACGTCTATTTCCTGGTACCTCGCGTCATACCAGAGTTTCACATGCAAAATGTGGTTCACTACGGAGTCTGTAGACACAATGAATGAGAATGAGATGTTTAGTTATGGGAATGGGAGTTATGTGAATATGAAATATATACAATATATGAATTATATTATTAAGTGAATATTAAGTTATGTTAATATTATGGGAATATGAGAATGGTATTGTTATTTTGTGAATATGAGAATGATATTAATATTATGGGAATATGAGAATGACATTATCATTATGCAAATGTGAAGTGACATCAGTAAGGTGTTGGAGGTTCTGTACGGAGATGCCCCGCCCCCCATCCTGATGATTGGACACAGCATGGGTGGGGCTATCGCCGTCCACGCGGCCGCAGCCAATCACATCCCATCCCTGCTGGGCCTGTGTGTCATCGACGTGGTGGAAGGTACTGGGGGGGGGTATTTAAAATAGAGTGGTTGCTGTGGCAACAGCCCGCTGTATGTGGTCATGTGTAACATGTTGTTGTGCATTGTCAAATGTTGTAGCGTACCACAACATGTCAACATCAACACCATGATGCTGTCATATGTCACATGTTGTGGTATATTATAGGCATGTATTTTGTAGTATTTTGTGGTACACAGTGGTGTCTGAGTGAGTATTACCTGGGTGCAGGCACTAGCATGTATGTTGTCTGTATGTTGTATGTTGTATGTTGTGGTACACAGTGAGGTGTCTGATGTATTTCCTGGGTGCAGGCACTATGTATGTTGTATGTATGTTGTCTTTACTGTATGTTGAATGTTGTGGTAAGCATTGAGGAATCTGATCTATAACCTGGGTGCAGGCACTAGCATGTAAAGTACACTCTGTATGTTACATGTTATGGTACAACGTCTGAGTGAGTGTTTCCTGTGTGCAGGCCCCATCTTGTGTGTTGTATGTTGTCTGTATGTTACATGTTGTGGTTCACAGTCTGAGTCTGGGTTTCCTGTGTGCAGGCACAGCGATGGAGGCCCTCAACAGCATGCAGAGCTTCCTGCGGAGTCGTCCGAAGACCTTCAAGTCCTTGGAGAACGCCATTGAGTGGAGGTGAGAGATACGCTAAATATCATCAATTATAACATAGCTTAGTTTTCTATATGAATCCATGTTAGGATCGTTAGGATTCCCCGACACCTCTGGTATGACGCTATGTGTGGCGCATTTTAAAGACACCGTCGCTCATTATAATGCTCATACACACGGCTCTTTAAGAGAACCCCAGCTCACTCAGTGGGTTCACTGGCTCTTTAAGAGAACCCCAGCTCACTCAGTGGGTTAACTGGCTCTTTAAGAGAACCCCAGCTGAACCAGTGGGTTCATTGGCTCTGTAAGAGAACCCCAGCTGAACCAGTGGGTTCACTGGCTCTTTAAGAGAACCCCAGCTGAACCAGTGGGTTCACTGGCTCTTTAAGAGAACCCCAGCTGAACCAGTGGGTTCACTGGCTCTTTAAGAGAACCCCAGCTGAACCAGTGGGTTCACTGGCTCTTTAAGAGAACCCCAGCTGAACCAGTGGGTTCACTGGCTCTGTAAGAGAGCTCCATCAAGCCGTCGGTCTGTGATTCAGAAACCGTATCCACATGCTAACATAGCCTTCATTTATGTATCAAGGGATTTATACATCACATACATGCAACGTGATAAGCTAATGACAAATAAACGGCGAATAAACTCTGGTTTCCATGGCGATCTCTCTCCCAGTGTGAAGAGCGGACAGATCCGGAACATCGAGTCAGCCCGTGTATCCATGGGGGGGCAGGTGAAGAAGTGAGTCTGGGTCCTCATGACACCATCGTACAACATACATGATCTATATCATACAACATGCATGACCATACAACGTAACTACCTATACCATACGGCATGCATGACCTATACACTCAACATACATGACCTATATCATACAACATACATGACCTATATCATACAGCATACATGACCTATATCATACAACATACATGACCTATATCATACAACATAATGACCTATGTCATACAGCATACATGACCTATATCATACAACATACATGACCTATATCGTACAACATACATGACCTATATCATACAGCATACATGACCTATATCATACAACATACATGACCTATATCATACAGCATACATGAACTATATCATACAACATACATGACCTATATCATACAACATACATGACCTATATCATACAAAATACATGACATATATCGTACAACATACATGACCTATATCATACAACATACATGACCTATATCATACAACATAATGACCTATATCATACAGCATACATGACCTATATCATACAACATACATGACCTATATCGTACAACATACATGACCTATATCATACAGCATACATGACCTATATCATACAAAATACATGATCTATATCGTACAACATACATGACCTATATCATACAACATACATGATCTTTATCCTACAACATACATGACCTATATCGTACAACATACATGACCTATATCATACAGCAAACATGACCTATATCATACAGCATACATAATCCCATATCATACAGCATGCATGACCTATATCATACAACATACACGATCATACAACATACACGATCATATAATATACATGACCTATATCATACAACATACATTACTATACAACATACATGACCTATATCGTACAACATAAAGTATTATACAAAGCACACGATCATATATCATCCACAAAAATATTTGAAGCCTTTCTTAACACCACTTGTTAAATGGGTAGCCAGCATGTTTTGGTTTGATAAGGTCATATAGCAGAATCCAGTAGCCTTGGTTACTTTGGGAAACAACCTCTCTTGAGGCGTCGACAGTTAAAAAAGACATGGCAACAACACAGCTAACGACACGTAACCATAGCTGTAGCCTCACTCGAGCCCCTAGTGGCTGATGAGGGGAGAACATGCACACATAGTGCAGCTTTAACGTTGTTTAATGAGCGTTGTTCTACCACCTCCTCTTAGGCAGGAGGAGCAAGGCAGGAGGGTGGGGGAGTCGAACACCATCGGGGGGGGGATCCTGGAGGAGGAGGAAGAGGAGGAGGAGGAAGAGCAGGAGGGCGAGGAACAATCCAACAGCAAGAGGATGAAGGAGGAAGAACAAGAGGTGGGACATGGGTCTGTCTGTTTGCCTGTCTGAATCTCTGTCTGTCTGTCTGTCTGTCTGTCTGTCTGTCTGTCTGTCTGTCTGTCTGTCTGTCTGTCTCTGTCTCTGACTCTGTCTGTCTGTCTCTCTGTCTGCATGTCTCTGTCAGTCTAGTGTAATTCTATTCATGATTCATCAACACTTTATTCTGTTGTTTATATTATTGCCAGTTAATCTATTTAACTGGCAGCGGTCAACTGGCGCCTCCCAGTGGCTGATAGTGGGTCTCGATCTCTGTCTCTCTCTCTGTCTCTTTCTTTCTTTCTTTCTTTCTTTCTTTCTTTCTTTCTTTCTTTCTTTCTTTCTTTCCTTCCTTCCTTCCTTCCTTCCTTCCTTCCTTCCTTCCTTCTTCATTCCCTTCCTCCCTCTAGAGACAGCGTAGCAGTGTGTTTGAGTGGCGGGTGGATCTCTCCAGGACCGAGCGGTTCTGGACCGGTTGGTTCAGAGGTCTGTCAGCCCTCTTCCTCTCCTGCACCTCCCCCAAGCTCCTCCTCCTCGCAGGTTACCCCCCCGACACACACACACACACACACACACACACACACACACACACACACACACACACACACACACACACACACGCACACACACACTGTCTTATTCAACTGTGGATGAGGTTGATCATGGCTTCATTCATAGACAATGTGAGCACAGTTGAGAAGAAGTGCTGTGTGTTGTGTTGTGTTGTAGGAGTGGACCGGCTGGACAAAGACCTGACCATCGGACAGATGCAAGGTGGGTAATGTAGTCTCACTCAGAACACACACAAGGACATGTGATAAATCTAAACACAAGACGTGACCCGTACATGATCTCCACCCCTCAGGGAAGTTCCAGCTCCAGGTACTCCCTCAGTGTGGACACGCCGTCCACGAAGACGCCCCAGACAAGGTTAGCGCCCCTTAACTAACCCTCCCTTCACTAACCCTTAACTAACCCTCCCTTCACTAACCCTTAACTAACCCTCCCTCCACTAACCCGTCACTAGCCATTCACAAACCCTCCCTTCACTAACCCTTAACTAACCCTCCCTTCACTAACCCTTAACTAACCCTCCCTTCACTAACCCGTCACTAGCCATTCACAAACCCTCCCTTCACTAACCCTTAACTAACCCTCCCTTCACTAACCCTTAACTAACCCTCCCTTCACTAACCCTTAACTAACCCTCCCTTCACTAACCCGTCACTAGCCATTCACAAACCCTCCCTTCACTAATCCTTAACTAACCCTCCCTTCACTAACCCTTAACTAACCCTCCCTTCACTAACTAACCCTCCCTTCACTAACCCTTAACTAAGCCTCCCTTCACTAACCCTTAACTAACCCTCCCTTCACTAACCCTTAACTAACCCTCCCTTCACTAACCCTTAACTAACCCTCCCTTCACTAACCCGTCACTAGCCATTCACAAACCCTCCCTTCACTAACCCTTAACTAACCCTCCCTTCACTAACCCTTAACTAACCCTCCCTTCACTAACTAACCCTCCCTTCACTAACCCTTAACTAACCCTCCCTTCACTAACTAACCCTCCCTTCACTAACCCTTAACTAACCCTCCCTTCACTAACCCTTAACTAACCCTCCCTTCACTAACCCTTAACTAACCCTTCCTTCACTAACCCTTAACTAACCCTCCCTTCACTAACCCTTAACTAACCCTCCCTTCACTAACCCTTAACTAACCCTCCCTTCACTAACCCGTCACTAGCCATTCACAAACCCTCCCTTCACTAACCCTTAACTAACCCTCCCTTCACTAACCCTTAACTAACCCTCCCTTCACTAACCCTTAACTAACCCTCCCTTCACTAACCCGTCACTAGCCATTCACAAACCCTCCCTTCACTAACCCTTAACTAACCCTCCCTTCACTAACCCTTAACTAACCCTCCCTTCACTAACCCTTAGCTAACCCTCCCTTCACTAACCCTTAACTAACCCTCCCTTCACTAACCCTTAACTAACCCTCCCTTCACTAACCCGTCACTAGCCATTCACAAACCCTCCCTTCACTAATCCTTAACTAACCCTCCCTTCACTAACCCTTAACTAACCCTCCCTTCACTAACTAACCCTCCCTTCACTAACCCTTAACTAACCCTCCCTTCACTAACCCGTCACTAGCCATTCACAAACCCTCCCTTCACTAACCCTTAACTAACCCTCCCTTCACTAACCCTTAACTAACCCTCCCTTCACTAACCCTTAACAAACCCTCCCTTCACTAACCCTTAACTAACCCTCCCTTCACTCACCCTTAACTAACTCTCCCTTCACTTACCCTTAACAAACCCTCCCTTTACTAACCTTTAACTAACCTTTAACCCCTCCTACCCTTAATTTACCCTTCACTTACCCTCAATGACAAAGGCTATAGCTAAAGATATCGTTTAAGTGTACTTTGTCTGCAGGTAGCAGATGTGATGGCTAAGTTTAACTGTATTTTGCCTGCAGGTAGCAGATGTGATAGCTAAGTTTAAGTGTATTTTGCCTGCAGGTAGCAGATGTGATGGCTAAGTTTAAGTGTATTTTGCCTGCAGGTAGCAGATGTGATAGCTATGTTTAAGTGTATTTTGCCTGCAGGTAGCAGATGTGATAGCTATGTTTAAGTGTATTTTGCCTGCAGGTAGCAGATGTGATAGCTAAGTTTAAGTGTATTTTGCCTGCAGGTAGCAGATGCCATCGCTTCATTCATGGTCCGGCACAAGTTCACTGACTTTAAGGAAGGCTTCTTATGGTAAGAATCTTTCACTGAGCTGTGATTTTATTCTATTGATGGAATCTGAAGTTAAAATCGATTTATTTGTCAGTACAATATCAATAAAACAATTCATTCTCTTGCAGCTAATTCCTAACGGCACGAGCTGGGAGTCGTGTGAAGAATCGTCATTTCACGTTTTATTTGATATGATGAGACAAGAGCTGTACTATCATCTATTACTGTCATGGTTCATCATATAGTAGTTTGATACGCTATGGGGAGACATGAGATGTTATATAATGTATTACTGTCATGGTTCATCATATAGTAGTTTGATACGCTATGATGCGATATGAACTGTAATATAATATATTACTGTCATGTCTTCACAATGTAGACTAAATGTTTATTTCTTTATGAGCACTGAGTTTTCTGCCTGCCTTTTTCCGATGTATTTTTGTTAATTTTGATTTCATGTCTCTTCTGGGTTGATTGTCTTATTTTTTCGTATTTATGATCTTGACTTGGAAGAGTGAGAATAAATGAATGGAAATAGAAAATTATCATTGAGTGTTTGTGTTTTCTTTCTGTGCCAAAGGGTCCTTGTAGTATCGATAATAATACAAATATAATGTCCACCTTTATCACTATTTAAGTTGGGTAGAACAAGCATAATAGAATAAAAAGATTGCAATAAAATACAAACTTTAGGCTTCTTTGATTTAGAGCCTTGTGTTGACTAGTTAGCCGAGCTAGGCTAGTTAGCCGAGCTAGGCTAGTCGCCAGTTGGTTGGGATCCAGCTGGAAGGTTCCGGGTCAGACCTTGATGACAGAGGCCTATCTGGAGGCCTCCTGGTGCAAGGAGAGCGTGAGGAGAGGTTAAAGGTCAACACGGCGGCTGAAAGTTTACAGCTGCAGTTGTCAGAACTTTCCAGAAGACAAAGCTGTTGTTGTGAGTGGAGTTCTCTGGAGGAGGACGACGGTAATGGGCTCTCGGAGGAACCATGTTGTCCGACACAAACAGATGAATTATTGATGGGGCCATGGCCCTCGTGACAGATGTTTACACGGAGAGGAAAACATGATGACACCTTCATTAGAGATCGTTTTACAAATCTTCCTGCTCATCAAAACACTTGGGGAGTTGTGTCGCCCCCATGTGTGTGTACGTGGGTGCATGCTTTGTGTGTGTGTGTGTGTGTGTGTGTGTGTGTGTGTGTGTGTGTGTGTGTTTTTGTATGTGCATTGCATTTACCCTTTGGCCTCATCTACTTGGTCCTCTCGATTTCATGGCTCTGATGTTCGAGGAAATTTGATTCAATTCTAAAATGGTTTCAAATTCAACAAATGTTATTGACATGGTTGACCTTAGATTACCTCAGACGACCTCAGATGACCTCAGTGGCCGGATGCAGATCAGAAGACGGTGTTTGTGATATCGATTTCTTCATGATCCAGATCTGCTCAGAGAAATCCAGAGAGCACATTCATCCTAGGATGTGTTCAGGTTCCTTCGTCTTACCAGACCCGGGATGATCCTGATCACCACCGGGCAAGAGGTTAAACATTTAGGGTGCTTAGGTCATGGTGAGGTCAGAGGTCAGTGCTGTCCCCGTCCTGTCCTGTCCTAAGCCTGGCTTCCCTGATTTAAGAATACAGTTTCAAGTATTAGTTATTGCTTATATGTTTGTGTGTCTAAATATATACACAATAAGACAAAATAATACATTTGTTTAATATTGTTTATGGTTAATCCCGAGCAATGGTGTCGTGTTTGAGGTACAGACCTACCATTTATCGTTTGCTAAAGAGTTTCTGAACATTTGGATGCAATGTTTCTTAAGTGTGATACAATTATGATTAACCTCCAATTCATTTTATGTCCATAACTGAATGCATCATCAAAAGAGAAATGTTTGGTAAACCTTTAGTTCTGTCCGAAACTGAGGTGAATAAACGAGACGGGAGAAGGTGAGAGACGTCCAGAGGTTTGATCGATGAACACAGTGGGGTCAAAACTTTTGAACTTCCATGCCTCCACAAGATCTGTGTTTTAAAAACATAACATTGTGACTTCCGGTGGCCCGGCAACTAGAATGGCAGCATAGAAAGGAGCTCCTGCATCGACATAAATAATACCCCGTAATTCAAGTTCTTAACACGGCTAAAGTGAGTTAAACTCAAAGAATGATGGGTGGGGGTAAAAAGAAAAAGGAGGGAGCCAGGTCTCAGAGTCAAACCGACCGAGAAACTCGAAACAACGGCAATGCTAGCAGTAGCGAAACTCGCAGTGAAAATGGCGACGACACGGAGGATGAGACTGCACCTGCCACACTCAGCTCCATGAGGAGAGTGGTGAGTGAGGTGGTAGCCGCTGGAATGCGGGATCTTAAATCAGAAATGAAAAAAGAACTGTCGCAAGTAAGAACAAGCTTTAAAGAAGACATGAAAAAGCAACTGAACGAGCTGACTACCGAAATTAACCAACAAGTGAGTGCCGCTACCGGCAAAATAGAGGAGGTGGCGGAACGACTGGGAGAAATTGAGAAGAACATGACAGGGAAGGAGAAATGGGACATTGGCGTTAAAGACACTCTTATCCAACTGCTTGATAATCAAAAGTTTCTCCAGGAGAAGATAACGGACTTGGAAGGGCGCTCAAGGCGTAACAACATAAGGATTTATGGCATCCCCGAAAACGCAGAGGGCTCTTCTATGCTACGGTATGTGGAACATATGATTCTGACTGAACTGGGGGACAACGTGGGCCTCCACGGAGAGGGGAGTCTGGGAATTGAGAGAGCACACAGGTCGCTCGGCCCACAGCCACCTGCGGGCGCGCCCCCGCGCTCTACAGTGCTACGGTTCCTACAGTTTAATATTAAGGAGAAAATCCTCCTGGCTGCATGGAAGAAACCCATCTGTGTTCAAGAAAAGCGAGTGTACTTTGACCACGATTACGCCGAGAATGTACAGCAGAGGAGGAAAGAGTACACTCCCATCAAAAAAGTGCTCAAAGAAAAAAGGATCCGCTTCCAAACTCCGCTGACGAGGATGCGCGTGCACTTCGATTCAGGCACGGTCACGTACAGC
>NC_136939.1:2789344-2856875 GCF_949987615.1 Pollachius pollachius | reverse complement strand
GAGAGAGAGAGAGAGTGAACAAAGGGCCGTCTCAATGCAACACCGGAGCAGGAGTCGCTGAACAAATGAACAAAAGGTTCAGCGTCAGGGAGCGAGGCGTTCTCTGAGGAGCGGGCTGTTCGGATGTGGGGAGGCGGGGCCAGAACTGGTGTTCAGAACAGGTTCTCTGGTCGTTTGCGGGAGACGGCGTACCGTAGTCTAGGCCGGTCCTGCAAGATCCCTGAATCAGCTGGACGTCTCTATGCAGGCACGCACGCATGCTTATGCATATGCATGACTACATTCTCGACCTCTTTGTTTGGATATCATGGAAATTCATATCGCAAATGTATATACATATCATAGTCCTTGCGACCATGTATTTGGCAATGACTTTTGTTTAAGTTTGAAGCTATAAAGTCCATGTAATTCTATAGTTCATGAGTGTTCTTGCGTTTTTTTTTTGTGTTCCGAAGTCGTAGTAATTTTCGGAATGTTCGGGAATTCCTGAAATATGTCAAACGTCCTGGATTTTCAGAATGGCAAGGATGTTTTTTTAAGTTGAACGAAAGTGTTCAGGATAACGTGCAGATGAGAAGGGAGTCAGATGCTGAACACGATTTGGTCTGTGTTCCGAGAGGCGATGGAGACGGTTGTTCCCGACGTTGATTGATCGCCTTGGTTTTCAATCCAGCGCTTTGCAAAACCTCCTGCAAACAATCCCTGGATCGCCCGGCTGCGCTCGTTCTACTCAGAGGAAGCTTTGGGTTGGCGGTGATGATGATGAATCCCCTGGTCTTGGTGCGTGGTGATGATGGAGGGGTTGGGGTGCGTTTGTTTCGTGTGCAGGCTGGACAGCGACGTGTGGCCGGAGGGGGTCGAGCGTCTCAACAACACGCTGCTCTTCCTGCGGCCCCTGCAGCGCAACGACTCGGGCGTGTACCGCTGTGAGGTGGCCAACAGCATCGACCTGCGGAGCCGCGACCTACGCATCCTCATACAGGGTGAGTCCCCGCCCCCCCGGCCACGCCCCATCCATCAGACCACGCCCACTCCCGGGCACGCCCATCAGACCACGCCCACACTTGCGCCTGTCCGTCAGGCCACACCCACTCTCGTGCACGTCCCATCAGACCACGCCCACTCTCGTGCTCGTCCGTCAGACCACGCCCCCTCCCGGGCATGCCCCATCAGACCACGCCAACTGTCGTGCACGTACGCCAGGCCACGCCCACTCTCGTGCACGTCGTCGTGCATGAGGGATTTGATCCAACGGCGAAAATCCCCTGGTTTATTGAAGGACTGAAAACTAAATAGACAAATATACAAAAGGCCTCGACATGCATATAATCATATGGCGGGAAAAATGCTTCCGTGATCAAGTGTTGGCATGGGTTTAGACAGGGGGTGTGATTGGCTTGGGTTTAGAGGGACCGGGGGGCTAATAGCCTGAACAACCCTCCCTTCCTCTAGACCAGGCGGGGAAGCAGAGGCGAGGCGGTACTTCAACGACGCTAGCGTTGGGACAGTGTGGAGGAAAGGTCTCGTATCTTTAATGTCATGACTCTGGGGGAGCTGGAGGAGGACTGTGGTTCCTCCCTCTCCCTCGCCGCGCTCTGAGCGGCGCTCTCATTATCCGCTCATAAGGTTCCAGGCCGAGGCGGCCGGGGACACGACCGCAGCCCTAGAACCCCCTCCGTCTCCTCCCCCTCCTGACGACTGGCTGATTAGCACGAGGCCTCCAGATGTTCTAGCGCTCAGGAGGGCTGATCCCCTGTGCAGATGTTCGCCCCCAAGGAGCCCTGATCTGTGGCTCCGCGCTGCGGTGTGACCCCCTCCCTGTGATCCGCTGATCTGTGGGAGCCTGCTCCTCCTCCTCCTCCTCCTCCTCCTCCTCCTCCTCCTCCTCCCGCTGTGACGTCAGCGCTCCGTGTTTCCGTTGGCGGGCCGCGCGCCACGCTGGGCGCCTGCAGCCCGCCCCTGATGTCCCGCATTCATGAAACATTCAATGCTTCTTTTCAACTCTTATTTATTATTCATTATCTTCATTTCTTCTGCCTTTTGAGTGGAGCTGTATGAGCTGCATGCACGTACGCACACATGTACGAAACATGCACACGCGCACACATGCACACATGCACATGCATGCACGCACGCATGTACACACACACACACGCGCACACACAATTCAATGAGAAGTGTGTGTGCATGTGTTCCCTTGTCAATGCAGTGGCTTCAGTCTTCATCTTCTACTCTGTTACTGTTCGAGTTGTAGAACAGAGCGGTTCTAGAATAGTGCTCTAGAGGAACACAAAGACGTGTTCCTCTAGAGAACGTCTTCGTGTTTCTTTAGAACACGCATTCATGTTCTACTTCTAGAACATGTCTTCGTGTTCCTCTAGAACACGTCTTCTAGTCTTCTACTAGAACACGTCTTCTACTAGAACACGTCTTCATGTTGTACTTCTAGAACACGTCTTCTGGTCTTCTACTAGAACACGTCTTCAACACATCTACATGTTGTTCTACGTGTTGCGTCTCCCCCGGCGGTTTATCCCAGCGCTGTCCGTGCGTTGTCGTGGAACAGCGGTCAGCCTCCCCCCCCCCCGTCAGTGTGTTCAGAGGTGGTCCCCCTGCTGGGCGCTGCTGGTCCCGCCCTGTGATGTCTCCCGCTGCTCACCACTCAGCGACGCTAGCAGCTGTCAGCACGGCGCATGGTTAGCGCCTTGTGTTAGCAGGGTTAGCGCCTGGTGTTAGCATGGTTAGCGCCTGGTGTTAGCAGGGTTAGCTCCTGGTGTTAGCATGGTAAGCGCCTGGTGTTAGCAGGGTTAGCTCCTGGTGTTAGCATGGTAAGCGCCTGGTGTTAGCAGGGTTAGCGCCTGATGTTAGCATGGTTAGCTCCTGTTGTTAGCGGGGGCTAGTGGGTTATTAAACAGGTCGCTACACAAATGTGCGGCAGTAGCCCAGGAGGTAGATCGGGGTTGGCCGGTAGCCGCGAGGTCGCTGGTTCGATCCCCGGCTCCTCCTAGCCGAGTGTCGAGGTGTCCCTGAGCGAGGCACCTCGCCCTCACTGCTCCCGACGGGCTGCGTGGTTGACTCCGGCACTGCTGTGTGTTGCTGCTCGCTGTCGTACGTAACAACAGCCCACTCGTATTCCCCCCCCTCAGCGCCCCGTCTATTTATACCGCATCTTTATTGGCTGCTGTCAAGGCGGAAGGTCGCGACCCCGCGGTCACCTCGGCAGCAGTCACCGGCGAGCGGGCGCTGTTGTTCTGAACCCGGTGATACATAACACAACACTGGATCAGAGCGACACGACACAACACTGGATCTGAGCGACACGACACAACACTGGATCAGAGCGACACGACACAACATTGGATCAGAGCGACACGACACAACACTGGATCAGAGCGACACGACACAACACTGGATCAGAGCGACACGACACAACACTGGATCAGAGCGACACGACACAACACTGGATGAGAGCGACACAACCCAACACTGGCTCAGAGCGACACAACATTGGCTCAGAGCGACACAACATTGGCTCAGAGCGACACAAGACCGGCTCAGAACAACACAACACAACACTGGCTCAGAGCGCACAACACAACACTGGCTCAGAGCGCACAACACAACACTGGCTCAGAGCGCACAACACAACACTGGCTCAGAGCGCACAACCCAACACTGGCTCAGAGCAACACAACACAACACAACACTGGCTCAGAGCGCACAACCCAACACTCGCTCAGGGCGACACAACACCGGCTCAGAGCGACACAACACAACATAACAATGGATCAGAGCGACACGACACAACACTGGCTCAGAGCGACACAACACCGGCTCAGAGCGACACAACACAACATAACACTGACTCAGAACAACACAACACAACACTGGCTCAGAACAACACAACACCGGCTTCCCTCGGTCTGGTCCTTCAGTAGGATGTCGTCAAGTGAAGTCATTTATTTAGTTTTTATTCTGCCTTTGTCTTGTAATCTGGTCTTTGTTCGCCGTTCTCTTTATTTTTGTTCCGTCATTGTTGAAACCAGTCGAGTCTGAATGTTCTATTCGATCAGTGACGCTCACGCTCTGACTGTTATCTCTGGCGCTCGCCAGGACCGGCGGGTCAGTCTTGTCTTGAAGTCTCTTCTTACTTTAATGTTCCTCTCTCCGTCTCTCTGTCCCCATGGCAACTTGGCTACTCGTTTCCTTCTCATGTAGTCTCCTTCTCATGTAGTCTCCTCCTTCTGATGTGATTTCCTTCTAACGTAGTGTCCTAACTTGGTCCCCTTCTAATGTGGTGTCCTTTTAACGTAGCCTCTGTCTAACGTCTTCTCCTTATTTGCCCTCCTTTTAACAGTGTCCTTCAAATGTAGTTGGAAGCTAGTACATGATCTACAGCAAAAGCTATGATCTACAGTATAGAACATGATCTACTGTATAATAAATAGAACAGGTTTCTTCAACAGCCTTTTGGGTTAACTCCTAATCTGCTAATCCTGGACTCCTGAACCAATAAAATCCTAAAAATACCAGAAATACTTTGCCTAAAAATATGCACTACAGTTATCCTAAATATTCTTATAGTTGCTTGTAAACCCAACACACTATTCAGCCTTCAAAGAGGTCTCCTGTGAGGAGGTTTAGAGGCAGGGAGGTTCTTCGGTGAGGGATCAGTGAGTCTCAGAAGAGATCTCCTGTGAGGAGGTTTAGAGGCAGGGAGGTTCTCTGGCGAGAGAGGAGAGAGCAGGAGAGAGCAGGAGAGAGCAGGAGATCCCTCCCAGCTGAGACTCCCTAATAAAAGACCTCAGGAGCCGACGCCATCGCAGCGGTCTCTCCCAGGAAACATCCTCTGATTACCCCCCCACCCACCGCCGTGTGCTGGCGCTCGGCAGCTGCTTCCTGTTCAGATCGACGCAGAACCTCTTTACGTCGGAGACCGAAACAATATGAACTCACCCTGTTTGTGGCGTCGTTCAGTTTGTTGTCACGTCGAAAACCCCCTAGCTAATGTAGTGACATTCTCCTCCCTTCTCTCCCCTCCCTCCCCCCTCTCCCCCCCCCTCTCCTCCTTCCTTCCTTCCTTCCTTCCTCTCCTCCATTAGTTCCTCCCTCCCTCTCCTCCACCGCCCCCCCCCCCCGCCCGGGGCTCGTCCTCCAGCTCTCTGGACACCCGGCAGCGCGTCCTCTTCACCTCCCCCACCCTGGAGGCCCTCCCGGCGGGCAGCCTGGGCGCCGTGGTGGGCGGGGCGGTGGGCGGCGCTCTGTTCCTGCTGCTGGTGCTCTCGGTGGGCGGCGTGTGCTACCTGCGCCGCCGCCACGGCAACGGCCCCGGGGGCAGCGCCTACGGCAAGCCCTACCCGGGGGGGGGGGGCGCCGCCGCCGCCTCGGCCCTCCACGAGCTGCGGCCCGCCGCGAAGACCCCCCAGGGGGGCCGCGACCGGGACCGCGAGGAGTGGGGGGGCGAGCGGGAGCAGAGCCGCCGTCTCCGCGGCGACCAGAGCGGCGACGGCCGCTACGCCAAGGGCTACACGCGCGCCATGAGGGAGAGCGCCGCCCGGGGCCCCGAGGGGCCCCGGCCCCCGCCGGGCGGGAGCCCTCGCCGCAGCGACCGCTCCGCCCGCTGCCCCCCTCCCCCCCCCGCGAAGCCGCTGGGCAACGGCTCCCCCTACTGGACGGCGGACGGCTACGACAGCGGGCCGGAGGACGAGTACGTCTCCCACCGGGACGGCTCCGTCATCTCCCGGCGGGAGTGGTACGTCTGACCACGCCCCCGGCAGCCAATCAGAGACTCCGCCCGGACGGAGAGAGTATAGCTTGGGTTTGTCTGGTTTTTATTTTATTTTATTTTTTTTTAACTCTTGCGTTGAGGGACGCCCCGACGCGCGTCGTCTCTTCACGTGGACCCGGAGGCTCCCGGGACGGGGCTCCATCGCTCCAAAGGACGGGGGGGACACGGATGGACAGAGGGACACGGAGGGACAGAGGGTCCCTGAGAGGCAGCAGAGCAGCCTGGCTCAGACGATGCTCCTGTGGTGGTCGGGACGCCCGCTGTGCCCCAGGGTCCGGGGCGATGATGCGTTCGTCAGATCCCTCCAATAGCAGTGCAGCGTTTCCGTCTCCGGGTCTGGTAGCAGTGAAACTGTCGGTTTATCCGAGGGGGGGGCGGGGACGCTCTTTTTTTTCAGGTTTCACCCGCGACGCGAGATACTTGAAGTGTGTGTTTTGTAGAACTCTTTCTATCCTCCTGGATTCGGAACCTCCTCAACTTCTGCTGGGATGTCGTCGAGGGGGGGTGGGTGGCGATGTGCAGACTCATCCGGAGCCTCTCAGGTCCCGGGGAAGCAGTGGTCTCTCACAGTCATCAAGTCCTCTTAGGGAAGCGGCTCAGAGTGGTGCTCTGAAGTACCTCCCTGTGGACGTCTTTCCCCCCCATTACCCGCAACCTATGCACGACTCTGAGCCGCGGGGCTAACGCAGCTACCAGGCTCAGTGGCTAACACACACAGCTACCAGGCTAACAAAAAGCTACTAGGCTAATACTAGGCTAGTAAAGCTTCCAGGCTGATACGGCGACAGGGCTAAAACAAACAGCTACTAGGCTACTATAGCTAGTGGGCTAATAAACAGGCACTGGGCTAACACACACAGTTGATGCTGAACGGGAGAGATTGTTCTTGTATTTTTATCGCAGACATGCCTCCTAGCTGCGTCTCTTTTTGGTTTATTTATAATGTCTCAGAGTAGCAGATGAAGAGGAAGAGACAGCATGAGGAGGAGAAGCCTACTGCTAGCCCTGGTCCATTACTGCTAGCCCTGGTTAGCCTTCTTTTAGCCCTGGTTAGCCTACAGCCTGGCATGGTTAGTATAGCGCTAGCCAATATTAGCCTACCGCTAGCCCTGGTTAGCCTACCGCTAGTCCTGGCTTAGCCTACCGCTAGCCCTGGTTAGCCGACCGCTAGCCCTTGTTAGCCTACTGTTAGCCCTGGTTAGCTTACTGCTAGCCCTGGTTAGTCGACCGCTAGCCCTGGTTGCCTACTGTTAGCCCTGGTTAGCTTACTGCTAGACCTGGTTAGTCGACCGCTAGCCCTGGTTAGCCTACTGTTAGCCCTGGTTAGCTTATGGCTAGCCCTAGTCAGCCTACCTCCAGGCTTTGGTATGCAAACTTCCTCTGAAGTTCTTCAGTTTTATTTAATCGTGTTTATATTGGGAGGGTTTGAGTTAATATATGTTAAACGGAGCAGCTCTCCTGGGCTAGGACATCCACATGTCCCAGTCTTGGTTGTTGACCGCCCCCTTAAACCCCCCTACCCCTTTAAGAGGGACCCCCTCCTCACCACAAAACACGCCTGTCTGTGCCATGTCTGTACGCTGTTTGCACTAGACACTAGAGTATTATGTAGTCGACAACAGGGTCACAACGTTTAGAACAGACCGACCCAGGTTCTGGAGAAACCTCCTAAGCCGTCCGATGGAGCTGAGCTAAAACCATGTGTATTTGTTTACACATATCAAATATGAGCGTTGGCTGGAATTAGATATGTTTCGGGTCCGCCCTTATTGGAATCGTCAAATTCAGTTTTCAGCGCCGCAGGACAGCCAAATATTCGTGTCAATTTCTAAATGCAGTCTGTAACAATGACCATGTTTAAGTGTTTTTGACGAGGTTTCAGAAGAAAAACTGAAGAGTAACTTATTTTCTACAAGATCCCGTGAAATATAAAGTAAAAAGATGCGATAAGCCAGTGGGATCTCGGAGTAGCCGTGGTAGACGCAGAGTAGGAGTTCTTAGACAGCGCTGTTTAATAGGTAGAGTTATAAACACCCTGTGGTTGTTTCTACAGAACTGGAAACGGTTCCTCCTGTGATATTTCTATATTTGATGGGTAGCTTGTGACCTTGTACAGAGAGTAGAAGTCTTTTCGTTTGTAGTTTGGATCTGCTAAGCACTTTACCGTCCAGTACAACTTAAATCCATTCAGTAGAGCTCGACGACTTTTATTTTGGTATTTTTTCGTATATGACAGTTTTTCGATACTCCTCAATGTGTTGAAGCGCTGATGCTGTGCTCGAGGAAAAGAAACGCTAACACACGCATCTCCTAGATATCGTGTCTGGTGTTACTCTGTATAAATCATTACTCCTATACAGTATGTGAAGTACAGGCCCCCATCACTGAGCCTACTGGGTCCCTTTGGGGGCCTCCATGGGTCTATGGAGGACCAATGGGTCTGGCCCCTGGGTCTCTAGTGGGTCTGGCCCCTGGGTCTCTAGTGGGTCTGGCCCCTGGGTATTTAGTGGGTCTGGCCCCTGGGTCTCTAGTGGGTCTGGCCCCTGGGTCTCTAGTGGGTCTGGCCCCTGGGTCTCTAGTGGGACTGGCCCTAGCTCTGGCCCTGGGTTTGGCCCTGGGTCTGGCCCTGGGTTTGGCCCTTGGTCTATCCCTGGGTTTGGCCCTTGATACGGCCCTGGGTTTGGCCCTTGATACGGCCCTGGGTTTGGCCCTGGTTCTCATCAGTATTTATTTGCCACGTTAGAGTATTTGTGTTTCACTAAATGTCACGTGCCTTAGATGCCAACAGCCTCCGTGTTGGAAGAGCTTAGATTAAAACGTAGGAACTGGGTTTTCTTAGCCTCCAGGCATTAGGATGTCAGCGTTTTCGCGTTGTCTGATTTTAATTTTTTGGTGAAACATCTGAGGAAACGATCTTTCCAAAACCGCCCTTTCCACTCTCCTGTGCCATATGTAGTTCACGGTGACGTTTGACCACAAGCCAACGATCAACTCACACCTCGGTTCCGACGAAGGTAACAGAACGACGCGTCCGTCGTCGCTAAGAGTCGTACTTCACGGGTGTTTCTGTCGGCCCTCGGCCCGGGTCCGACGCCGGTGTTCTCCTGTTGGAACTGCGGAGCACGAGACAAGCAGGAACGGCTCTGAGGCGGACTCACTTTGTCTTAAGGACCCACGGCGTTTTGTACAGATGTTCAGCAGCTGCTCCATACAGAGCAGGAAGCTCTTTTGTAAACCTTTTGAAACACTTGAGTTAAATAAAGCACCTTAGCACCTGCAGTCCTCGTCAATGACCTGAGAAACTCGCTCACATGTCCCTGCTCTGCATTTATTACCAATGCACAGAATCACTTATTCCTATGGTAAATAATCACTTGATATGACTTCTTATGGTATAGAATCACATTATTCATTATCGTACAGAATTACATTATTTATTATCGTACAGAATCACTTATTTTTATGGTACAGACTCACTTTATATAACTTGTTTTACAGAATCACTCACTATAACTTATGGAACAGAATCACTTAATATAACTTATTATGGTACTAAAGCACTTTTTATTGCCCCAGAAGAATATCACACTGTCTCTCTTGTAGCTCACCAAACATGAGAGGACTAGAGTACATGTCTTTTACCACCTGAGCATATAGCATTCTGTAGGCTCATAACACTAGTTACCAGTACTAAATTAATCTATATCTTGAGCATGTTCCTGTTCTAACCTTCTGCTGCTCAAGCGCAGAGTTCTCTCTCCACAGGATATGGAAGATCATTTAGGACTCTCGGGTAATGGTTTTACCTGCAGATCGTTTCGATTTATTGTCCCTTTTTAATTGCTGACCACCGATCGGTCGTACAATGACCCACTCAGCCGCGTACAAACACAGTCTCAAAGACACACACACACACACAGATCCAGACTCTCAAACACACGCACTCTTAAACATGCACACTTTTTGCTCTCAGACACGCTCTCACACACACAGACACACACACGCGGACTCTCATACACACACTCTCAAACACACACACACAGACTCTTATACACACACACACCCTCAACCACACACACACACTTCCCCGTGACACGGTGTCTCACACACATCTGTCCTCTTATTGTGGGAGAGACAGACGTCCCCCGCCCCCCCACTTCCTCTCCCCCGGCCGGTCGTCTCCACGGTGACTCCCCCCCCCCCCCCCCCCTCCCACCTGTCTGCCCCCTCCCCTCTCTCCAGGCCAGTGACTCCTCTGTCCCCATGGCAACAAGCTCATCTGGTGACAGCAGCGTTCTCCTCTGGCTTTCTCTTAGGAAACCCCAACCCCCCCCTCCTCTCCCTCCTTCTCCTCTCCCTCCTCTCCTCCCTCCATTACCTCATCTCTCTCCCCCCTCTTTTTCCCCTTCCCCTCTCCCCCCCTCCTCGTCCTCCTTATCGCTCTCCTCATCTCTCTCCCCCCTCTCTTTCCCCTTCTCCTCTCCCCCCACTCCTCATCCTCCTCCTCATCCTCCTCCTCATTTCCCTCCTCATTTCCCTCCTCATCTCCCTCCTCATCTCCCTCCCCCCTTCTCTCTCCCCTCTCCTCCTCCTCCCTCTTTCCTCCTTCCCCCCTCTCTACTCCACCATGGGGGGGGGGGGGGTTAAACGGCTCGGCTGAGACCCAGTGGGATGATGTCATCGTTGAGTGATGTCACCGGGAGGTGGATGGTCCTGCTTCGACGTTCCTCAGCAGAGATCCGATGGGGGAAGGGTGGTGATCGGGGGTCCGGTCCACCCGTTAGCTTGTGTTTCACCTCCAGCCGAAAGGTTGACGGTTGGATCCCGGCCCACAGCCTACCGTGGAAGCCTAGAGCAAGATGCCCCCTAACCCCCGCCTACCTGATCATTATTGATCCGGTAAGATACTAGATATTCGTGTATCTAATATCTAACATATGGTTAATATTGTGCTTTAGATCCAGAAGATAGTGCTGATATCTAACAGTTGAAGACATGAGGAGCTGCAGCAGAGCCGCCCGGGGGCTTTAAAGCGGCCGTGTTTACCCATTAAACGTCAAGGAGACGTTAGGGTGACCTTGAGACGGAGCATGCTCCGTGTGGACCTGGACGGACTGAGCATGCTCAGTGTGGACCTGGACGGACTGAGCATGCTCAGTGTGGACCTGGACACACTGAGCATGCCCAGTGTGGACCTGGACACACTGAGCATGCCCAGTGTGGACCTGGACACACTGAGCATGCTCACTGTGGACCTGGACACACTGAGCATGCCCAGTGTGGACCTGGACACACTGAGCATGCTCAGTGTGGACCTGGACACACTGAGCATGCCCAGTGTGGACCTGGACACACTGAGCATGCTCACTGTGGACCTGGACACACTGAGCATGCCCAGTGTGGACCTGGACAGGGGCTGGTTCTCTACCCGAGACATGATCAATATAGTTCAGTATCAATACATGATCTCTATGTTGTCAATACATGATCTCTTATCAATACATAATCTTGGTTATCAATACACAAACTCTATGTTATCAATACATAATCTTGGTTATCAATACATGAGCTCTGTTATCAAAAAATAAACAATACATGAACTTTACATGATCAATATCCAAGTTGACATTATCAAGACCTTATTTATTGATCGATTCACTTGTTCTTTCCAATACCAGGTTTTACCAGCAATAATGAAACAATCAATACTGTATTCATACAAACATTTAAACAATTTTAACTTATCAATAACATCAATTTCAGAATTATTGTTTGATTTGAAACTCCTGTTACAGGTTTAATTATGTTTCTGACATTAAAGAGATGATTAAAAGACTATTCAGAAGAGAGAAACATGTTATGCTCTATATACCCTGGGTACTCTAGTATACTCTACAGCATACTATATATACTTTTTGGTATGCTCTATATACTCTGACCCGTAGAGTATATTATAAATACTAGTATACAATATATAGTATCATCTATATACTCCATACAGTATACTTAATATACTTTATAGTATACTCTATATATATACTGTAATATACTCTAGTATAATCTATATACTTTATACTATATGCTGAGTTTACTCTATAGTATACTCTATACTATAGACTATAGTACACTATAGAGTATTCTATAGCGTATACTAAGTCTATAGTAAACCTTATAAAATAGAGTATTCTATAGAGTATACTCTTTATACTCGATACAGTATTCTCTCTAGTATTGTGTATCTCCTCCCTCAGTCCCCTCCATGGGGGTCCTGCAGACAGGACAGCAGACCGCTCCCCGTCTGATGTCCTTCCTGTCCGGTTCTATCCGGTTCCGTCTGCGTCTGTCTGGTTCTGACCTCCGGTCCCGCCAGCATCTGTTCCTACCGGACTCTGCAGTAGCACGACCTTTGACCCTGGCTGTTAAGACGTTCCTCTCCCCTGGCTCCTCCTCCTTCTCCTCCCTGCCCTCCCAAGGGGGTCAGGGGTCAGGAGGGCAGGGGCGCGGGGTATATCAGTCCTCTGCTCCCGGTCTTCAGGAGGGGTGAGAGGGGGGGTATATCTGTCCCTTGGTCTTCAGTACAGACCCCATGACACTGCTCCCCCTCCTGCGTCCTGGTCTTTACGGGGTCCACATCGCGTCGATCGAGGAAAGGATTGGGCCGATGTGTGACCTTCATTTTGTAAGGGAAGGTCGATTGCTGAGTGTTGATTGGACGCCCCCCCCCCCCCGATCAGTGTGGTAATCATCTCTGCTGCTTAAGAGACCCTCTGCATAGCAGGAGCCACACACACTGGGTAACGCGTGCACCAGTACACACAGCCAGTCAAGGGAATCTACTTTGACCAGGCTGCTCTGTGACGGACATGAATAAATCAGACCTCCTGTCACACTGACGGGAACAGGAATTGACCTAGCCTACTGCTGACGGCATGTGAAAGGGCCCGTTCTGTTTAAATGTAGAGGATGAAGACACAACAGGCCTACTTCATATGTTGTATAATGCTTTTAAAGTCGTACTTCGCTTCATCTCGTCCAGGAACCTCTGTCATGTTTTTTCGTTACCATCCTTTGGTTTTTATCTTCATTTTTTGAGGAACTTTAGTATATTAAGCATCTGTTCGTAAGGTACAGACGTAGGGTTCAGTAGGCCTACTCTACTGACCCCTTACCGACTGTACCTTACAGACTGTAGGGTTCAGTAGGCCTACTCTACTGACCCCTTACCGACTGTACCTTCCTTACAGACTGTAGGGTTCAGTAGGCCTACTCTACTGACCCCTTACCGACTGTTCCTTACAGACTGTAGGGTTCAGTAGGCCTACTCTACTGACCCCTTACCGACTGTACCTTACAGACTGTAGGGTTCAGTATGCCTACTCTACTGACCCCTTACCGACTGTACCTTCCTTACAGACTGTAGGGTTCAGTAGGCCTACTCTACTGACCCCTTACCGACTGTACCTTACAGACTGTAGGGTTCAGTAGGTCTACTCTACTGACCCCTTACCGACTGTACCTTCCTTACAGACTGTAGGGTCAGTAGGCCTACTCTACTGACCCCTTACCGACTGTTCCTTTATAACAGACTGTAGTGTTCAGTAGGCCTACTCAACTGACCCCTTACCGACTGTATCTTACAGACTGTAGGGTTCAGTAGGTCTACTCTACTGACCCCTTACTGACTGTTCCTTACAGACTGTAGGGTTCAGTAGGCCTACTCTACTGACCCCTTACCGACTGTACCTTCCTTACAGACTGTAGGGTTCAGTAGGCCTACTCTACTGACCCCTTACCGACTGTATCTTACAGACTGTAGGGTTCAGTAGGCCTACTCTACTGACCCCTTACTGACTGTTCCTTACAGACTGTAGGGTTCAGTAGGCCTACTCTACTGACCCCTTACCGACTGTACCTTTATAACAGACTGTAGGGTTCAGTAGAGTCAGTAGGGCAGGCCTACTGACACTGTTGTCAGGATGGAAGGTACAGGGGTATCTTCAATAGGGCTCAGTAGGCCTACTGAGCCCTACAGTCTGTACCCTCCTTACAGGCGGTAGGAGCTCAGTAGTTTCTGCTCAGTAGTAGTGTTGTTTCTACGTCTCCATAAACCCTCATTCTGGCTCGCTGAAGCGCACTGGCCTCGCCGAGTGGAATGCCGGTTTCTGATTGGCTAATAAGTCCCACCGTTCTGTTGAATTCATCTTAATCTCAATTAATCCTAATCTTCAATCCGGACGACATTATGTCGACACGTTGTAATCCTGGCCCCACTTGAGGAGGGGCTGAGCCTCTACGATACACTGCCCTGCTCAGCAGACATGTATTCTATGTATATATCTATATATATAATTATCTGTGTGTATGTGCATATATATATATATATGTGTATATGCACATATGTATGTGTAGTAGATATATAGATGTATATATTTATATGTTTGTATGTGTGTGTGTGTGTTTCTATATATATATATGTGTGTGTGTGTATATATATATATATATATATATATATATATATATATATATATATATATATATATAATTTCTGTCTGTGTTTTATATGTAAAGTATTTATACTCCTCAACTTCCTTTTATGATAAATGTCCTTACATTTTCTGTCTTTCGTCACTGTGTGTGTGTGTGTGTGTGTGTTCAATGAATGTGTGTGTTCGGTATGTGTTCGGTGTTTGTGTTCGTTGTATTCTATGTGTGTGTGTGTGTGTGTGTGTGTGTCAGGTCAGTCTCGTCAGGACCGGTTGGACTCCATCGCGGTGGCGGGCGCCGTGATGGGCGCTGTGCTCGCCCTCTTCCTCATCACCGTCTTCACCATCGTCATCATCGCCTCCCGCAAGACTCCGCCCCCGAGCTTCACCGACAAAGTGTGAGTCAACCGCAGAGCAAGGCACTAACACTGCAGGGTTAGGGGTTCCATTCCCTCTGGTAGAGCAAGGCACTAAAACTGCAGGGTTAGGGGTTCCATTCCCACTGCTAGAGCAAGGCACTAACACTGCAGGGTTAGGGGTTTGAAACCTGTAACCCTGGCAGTGTTAATGCCTTGCTCTAAGGCTGTGCCCTCACAGGGTTGTCTTTGTTTATATTCAACTGTTAAAATGAGGAGCTCAACACGTGGTCCAATCAGACGGTAGCACACGTCAGAGAGGGGGAGGAAGAGGAGGGAAGGGAGAGGAGGAAGAGGAGGGAAGGGAGAGTAGGAAGAGGAGGGGACATGAGGTGAAGGTGGGCCGGGTAATTGGTGTTCTGGCAGCCCGCCCTGGTCGTCATATTCCTGCTGGCGTGTGGATCTATGCGACACTGCCTCCCCTTAATGCTCATGCTGAGCCACAGAAAATAACTTTTAGTATGAATGATTTACTGAGGACCAGGACCGAGAGGTCTCTCGTCACGTCGCCTTCTGCTGAGGTCACCTGGTCACGGGGTTCAGAACCGACCCGCTAAACCGTTAGTTAACCTGAGGTCACCAGGTTCAGAACCGACCCGCTAAACCGTTAGTTAACCTGAGGTCACCAGGTCACCAGGTTCAGAACCGACCCGCTAAACCGTTTTGGCTAGAATTAAAGAGAAGGTGTGTGTGTGTGTGTGTGTGTCTCCAGGATTGATCTTCCTCCGACCCACAAGCCCCCCCCTCCCTACGCAGAGAGACCCCCCGCCATCCCCCTGGGGGTCCACGCCTCGCAGGTGGCCTGGCTGGTCCAGGTAAATAAGCCCCTCCCCCTGCTCACCCGGGCCAGGTAAACAAGCCCCTCCCCCTGGTCACCTGGTCCAGGTAAATAAGCCCCTCCCCCTGCTCACCTGGGCCAGGTAAACAAGCCCCTCCCCCTGCTCACCTGGTCCAGGTAAATAAGCCCCTCCCCCTGCTCACCTGGTCAAGGTAAATAAGCCCCTCCCCTGGCTCAGCTGGTACAGGTAAAGAAGCCCCTCCCCCTGCTCAGTTGGTCCTGGTAAACAAGCCCCTCCCCCTCCTCACCTGGTCCATGCAAACAAGCCCCTCCCCCTGCTCACCTGGTCAAGGTAAACAAGCCCCTCCCTCATGCTCACCTGGTCCCGGTTGACAACTCCCACCCCACACATTCACACACACACACAAACACACACACACACACACACACACACACACACACACACACACACACACATTTATATACACAGGGATAGAAAATAAAAGTGTGTGAGTGTGTGTGTGTGTGTGTGTGTGTGTCTAACAGGCTCGCCGGGCCGGCCTCGCCTCCCCCGCCGCAGGCTCCGCCCCCCAGCTGTCGGAGCAGCAGTGGGTGTGTCATCAGAGCGGGACGGACCGCGTCTTCATCAACCACAGAGAGCACTACGTCTGAGGCGCACGCAGTCGACCAATAGCAGAGGAGCATCAAGTGTGAGACACGCCCCTAACACCCAGTCGACCAATCACAGTTGAGCGCTACGTCTGTATTGTAGTATGTCCCCACCGTCAATAACGAGGCCGTCTTCAGGGGTCAAAGGTCACTGAGATCGGGGCGACAAATGTTGAGAACGTTGAAGGAGGAGCTTGGTCAGATGTTGTTGAGCAGCTTCAGTGAAGATATACAGATATAAAGATATAAAGTCTAAGGTCCCGGTCTGAGGCTTGTTCTCAGCGTTCATCAATGCATTAAATAAAACACAAGGGTCACCAGGGGTAGATATTAATATTCATATGAATATGATTATGAGCCAGATGAGACCGGACGGCAAAGGGGGGTTAGCTTAGCTAGTTCAGCTTAGCTAATTCAGATGTGTAGCGGTAGAGTTATCTATTGATGAACGCAGATAGACAACCTAACCACTAACCACTGTAGGAATGTTCCTAGCATCAGTGCAAGTCAGTGTACTCTGTCTGTAGATTTTAAATGATACAATTGTTCGCTTACGTACGTTTGTATAACATCTTAATGTGAGTTTAAAAGTTTACATTTTAATAACTAGGTTTTATAATGCGTTTTTTATACTTTTTTAATTGTAAATGACTTGGTTCTGCCTTAAAGACATGTTTGACCGTTCTGTGACCTGATGATTTTGCAATGTTTAAAAAAAAACCACGATGAAGTATTTTTTTAAAGTCTAAAGTATTCCTTGAGTTCTACTAGTAGAAACTGCTGTTTCGTGTGTGCAGATGTTTAAAGGCGTTTATTTTATTAGTAAAAGTATTTTTCCATTTCATTAAAGCGTTTACCACATGAACAAAATCCTTTGGCGTCTGTCTTACCATCTACCGGTGGAAGAGGGTGAGAGGCTGGGTGGGTGAGTGAGTGAGAGTGAGTGAGACAGTGGCTGAGAGTCGTGATTCCATTTGAAGGTTCGGCTGTTATGCAGTCTGAGTCAGAGCTAGAGACCATTGTGTTGTGTGGAAAACACGACACCACAAGGTCACACTAGAACTGCTATTTAACGGGTTTCGTGTTTTGGTTTCTTGGCTCTGAAATGCGTCGATGATTTGATGTCCGAACCACAAGAACTCAGAAGCACATTCAGCGGAATTTGTTCTTCTAATGGTCACAACGAATCAAGAGAATAAGATAAATATGAAACATTTAAGGGTGTAATACCCTAACTTAACCCTAAAACCAAACCCTTGAACCCAGAAAGCAAACCCTAAAACATACCCTAAGAGGGAACCTTAACCCTAAACCAAACTCTAACCCTTAACCCTAACCCCAGTCCTTAACCCTAACCTATCTATTAACCCTAACCCAATCCCTTACCCCTGACCCCAGCCCTTAACCCCATTCCTTAACCCTTACCCAATCCCTTAACTCTAACCCTTATACCTAACCTAACCCTTAACCCTAACTCCATCCCTACACCCTTACCCCATCCCTTAACCTTAACCCCAGCCATTAACTCTATCTCCATGTGTTCTTCAAATATATAGTTATTTTTTTCAACCCTGGTATTTGATTTTTGACTGATAAATGAATGCGAATGCACTCATTTATAGGATAAAGGTTAAAATAAATGTCTGTTTGTATATAAACGTTATATAAATAATGTCTTCATGTTACTAGGGATTTGTACGTTGACCAACAATGCCATCTAGCGGCAGTTCCTAGAAGTGCAACCTTCACTGAATCAAACTGATCTACTAAGAATTGGCTTACCACTGCTTCAATGTAAGTACGACCAAAACATAATCAATGAAATCTGTTTTTTGCTGACTAGAATGTGGTACTACTAGCCTCATGCATTTATGAAAAAAATAATACTTGACAGATGTGTGTAATATGCAATTATGTGTGGGCTATTATATTCATTTAAAACCACACAGCACTTCAATTTCGTTTGTCGATAACTTTATTGGGGAGCAACATAGTGCATGGTAATACAAAACAACATGACATAACACTAAAACATGAGGGGGGCGGGGGTCTGATTCCCAGCAGAAAGCACCGGTCGTTCCCCAACGTAGTCACACATATTTTAAAGTTCACACATGCCCATCACTTTGTTAATAGTTAATGTCTGCCCTATAGTGGACATAAAGAGTAATGAATTCATATTCAACACCCCAAACATCACCTAACTGTTGAGTACAAACCGGGAGCTACATGGAAATAAAACCTAAAGACCTTTTCTTCTATTGGATCGTTTGGCAGAGTGTTGCTATTGGCTGGAACGGTGCTCACATGCTTATAAAAAATACCCGGACCAGATGAAGAAATTACCTGACCAGTGAGACTTTCCAATGACCACAGTGACTATTAATCTGTCTGGAAAAGCGTCTGCTATTTCTATGGAGTCGACCTCATCACCAAACGCCGAAAACTAAAATGAATCATGTTTACTATAATCAGGGCTGCCATATTTGTTTGGGTACCTTTCTGGGTCACTACCACGCGCAGAAGACTGTTCACACCTAATTCCCTTGTTTCATAAATTCTACTAATCCTCAACCAAACCATTACCACCCGACACTTAACAAAGCAATTGCGCATTGCTTTGTACGGTAAAGGGACTTCATGGCGCATTCCAGTGCACCACGTAAACTAGAACATCTACTTGAATGGCCAATGAAGTGGTTTAAAACAGGAATGATATATTTTTCTTTCTTATTTTAAATTGTTGAAATATATACTTATGTCTGCAGGTGTTGACATAAGTATGTCTATGTAGGCAGATAAAAATATATAAAAATTTAAATCAAAATAATACCTCTGTGATGATTTTCAACAAATTTTACTGCAGCATCTTTTAATATTACATGTTAAAGAAATGCCTAATTCACATTTATTACTATATATTAAAAAAAAAAATGCTTTCAGAAAATCAAACCTAATTGTTTTCTACAAACTTCATCATTTTCTGGTTCAACACGTACTTATCATTCTCATCCTCACCTCATTCCTCTCCTTTCTCATCGTCCTTTCCTCTCTCCTTCCATCTTATTCTGACCTCTAAGTTTGCCTTACTATATATATATATACTATATATATGTATATACACACATATACATATATATATTTATACATACATACATACATATATAGGCTTATATACAAATATATATTATATGAGTGAGCATCTAATTATTGAAACGCCACACAGTAAAACAACTTGAAAATCATCACAGAGGTTTCCTGGGGACACGTTCAACAAGAATATGATGAAGAAGGTAGAAGAAAATTTGATTTGATTATTTTCTGAATTGTCTATGAATTATCTGCCTACATAGTACTGTATGAATATTGGGCAAAACATAAGTATGTATATCAACAATGGAAACTAAGAAATATTATCGTTCCCGTTTCAAACAATTTTCTTGGCAAGTCGAGTACATATTTCTTTATATCCTCGACTTTTCGAGTTTCCGAGGTGCACTGGAAGGCACCATGTGCTTTACCGTACAGAGCAATGTAGATGCGCAATCACCCTTTTGAGTAGATGGCGGGAAGGCAGGCATGGCATCATATGATTACATACAAAGTTATATTATTGAATAAGTTTGCGTGATAGTGATATAGCGCATTATTTGAGTGAGAAATAGGAGGTCCGGCCCGAGTGCGTGTGAGAGGGTGAATTAAGTCTCACCCTCAATGCGTGAAAGTTGGAGGCTCTGAATAAATTATAATTGTTATAAATTGATTTCGCTTCTTCAGGAGGTCTAAATAATTCTGTGGCAGCACTGAGCTCTCGCTGCTCCTTACATAAATAACTTTAAGACTTTATGACCAAACGACACCTCGGTGGTTCAGCGACGACACCGGGGAGCAGAACAAACCGCAGAGAGACCGCCGTCAACTGACGGCCATCTTGGTCGGTCGGGCGGGATAACCGTCTACAATGTTCGGAAACCATGACAACTTCTTATCTTTATTGTTAGAAAGAATTCAGAAGGCTTCTCCGTTGAGTTGTCATGGTTTCCTCGTAGGTTCTAGAAGGTTTTTGCCACCCAACTGCCCAAGATGTCCGCCGACTGAATACGCTCTATTTCCTGTCGCTAGCGACAACGCTGTAAACTTTACCGACAGACTCTTTAAATTAAACCAGGAGGACTCTTTGAACACACAGAGAAGACACAACAGGAATAGGCGACAGGAACATACTTCCTGCGCCACACAGAACACCGAGTTCCTCATGTGGTGACAGAACTTCATCATCTTCATCGCCTTCCTCTCCATCTTGTTACTTGGCCTTGGCCTTCTGTTTGGGGGCGGGGCTTACAGGTGCAGGTGTTGGGGGCATGGGGGCGTGGTCGGACGCAGCTGCAGAGGCGGGAATGACCTTCCTGTACATACTCATAAACCTGCACAACACACACACACACACACACACACACACACATATACACACACACACACACACACACACACACACACACACACACACACACACACACACACACACACACACACACACAGCAGCAGCAGCACAATCAATAGATATTCAGGTGTGCTAGAAGATCACAGTCTGTCTCAGGACATTTCTGACAGGATTCCTCACATGGTTCTGATCCTCTTGGTGGTGGTACGGAGGGAGCGAGACAACCTCCTTATTCGGACCTGCGGTCAGAAGACAACAGGTCAGACACAGAGCCTACCTGTCCCCTGACAGGTCCTCTGTCAGGTCCTCTAACCTGTCCTCCAACAGGTCCTCTGAAATCTCACCTGTTGCTTTTTGTAGAGAAGTGGCACAGAGAAGGCAGTGATCACACCTGCAACACGAAGAGTGAAATGTTAAACCATTTTTATTTCATGTCACATTTTACAACACGTCCCGTGTATAACATGGTTAACGTTTATTTATGAACATGTTCAGCATGTTATAACATGCTGAACATGTTTATAACAGCTCTTCAAGCACCCCCATGTATTTATGGAGCTAAACACTTCTCATGGTAAGGGCTAGGGATGGGGTCAGGGTTAGGGGATAGAGTAGGGCTGATGTTAGGGTCATTCTATGGTTAGGGGTCACTGTCAGGGTTAGATGTTACAGTAGGGCTAATGCTAGGGTTATTCTAGGGGTCAGTTACAGGGTCAACGCTAACCAAGCGCGCTGAAACTCACCGGCCATGACCAGCGTGAGTCCGCTCGTGGCCACACCCACGTGGGTCAGCAGGTACAGGAACACAGCAAACTGTCAACAACAACAACAACAATAACAACAAGAGTAAACAGCAGCACGTCTCAACCCCGCAGCTTGGATCAGCTGGTAAAGGCTTCACGGGCCGGCGGTGACCTCTGACCTTGATGGAGTCGACCACGCTGCCGATGAAGACGAGCCGTTTGAGCTCGGTGAGGGCGAAGGCGATGCGCAGCACGGCGCTCTCCACCACGGCCACCGTGGCCTCGTCCGTCAGGGTGCCGTCCTCATCCAGCTGAGACCTGAGGACGCACAGGGGCCCTGTTTACCCCCTCTTACCACACTAACCCCAACCCTAACCCTTAACACTAACCCCAGCCCTAACACTAACCCCAGCCCTAACGCTAACCCTAACCACTAACCCCAGCCCTAACCCTAACCCTAAACACTAACCCCAGCCCTAACGCTAACCCTAACCACTAATCCCAGGCCTTAACACTAACCCCAGCCCTAACGCTAACCCTAACCACTAATCCCAGGCCTTAACACTAACCCCAGCCCTAACACTAACCCCAGCCCTAACGCTAACCCTAACCACTAATCCCAGGCCTTAACACTAACCCTTAACACTAACCCCAGCCCTAACGCTAACCCTAACCACTAACCCCAGCCCTAAACACTAACCCCAGCCCTAACACTAACCCCAGCCCTAAATCACAATCCGAAGGATTTCAATGATGCTTTGTACGGTATACATAACGCCCGATACAGGTGCCATCTATAAAGGACTTGAGTGATGTTCGGTATATATATAAGAGGATATAAACGCTACACGATATAGACGGTTAACCGCGGCGCTCACTGGAAGGGGTGGAGGCCGGGGTTCCAGTGCAGCAGCTCCAGCAGCTTGTAGTAGAGCCTGAGGGCGGTGGTCAACCCCATCAGGGCCAGCAGCAGGTGGGACAGCACGGTGATGGTGCTCAGCTGGAACATGCTGGCCAGCACCACCACCAGCCCTGTGAACACCACCCCAGTTTGGGGGAGGCTCCGCCAGTACAGCAGGTCTACCACTGCGCACGCACGCACGCACGCACGCACGCACACACACACACACACACATGGAGGCACGCACACACGCACACATACATGCACAAACACACGCTCACACACACGCACAAAAACGCTCACACGCACACGCACACACACACACACACGCCCCCCCACACACACACACACGCGCTCACACACACACAGGCGTACACGCACACACACACACACACACACACACACACACACACAGTTCACAGGTTAACACTACACATCATGAGATGTACAACAGCTCTACTCACACACACACAGAAACCAT
This sequence comes from Pollachius pollachius, assembly GCF_949987615.1. NCBI lineage: Eukaryota > Metazoa > Chordata > Actinopteri > Gadiformes > Gadidae > Pollachius > Pollachius pollachius. Next base: position 2,834,175 of record NC_136939.1, on the reverse strand, counting down.
GTTAAAGAAATATACAATTAAATATATCATACTAGTAGGAAACTAGTCGTTATGTATAAAGCTAAACGTAAAATGACAAAAACTGTACCAGTAAACCAAAACACAACTGAGACCACAACGTGAGCACAATCATTCATGGGAGCAGAAGAAGCCATGGCAACAAGCATCCCCTCTGAAGGGTCAGGATGACCTCAGGTCTACATCAGGTAATTATTAAATCACAGATGATGCTAACTGGCAAGCAGAATGATGAGAGGGCGTTCATACGGCTGTGAGGTCCAACAGTTCTCCCACTGTCTACATTAGCCAAATCCTACATGTTACTCAATACTAAAGTAGGTTTAACTATACACTTGCAAAATATTTTGTCGTAAACACGGAGGACGTCTCCCTAAATACTGTAGGGAGCATGCTTTATGTCCATATCTCAATCGATGACGTCAGTGTGTCAATTACAAAAGGTGCTCAGTTAAACGGTAGGCACCACTTAGCCTGAAGGGGGCGCTAAATCAAACAGAAAAAAACGGCATGTCATGTAAAACCATGACTCGGATTCAGTCCAAATCACTTGGGAAGACTTATCCAACTGACGTTCCTCCACGAATCACTGGAAAGGGGCCGTTACTGGGGTAAGGCGGTGACTTTGGGCTGTCAATACCTTTCATGACTGCTAGCAGTCCTAGTTATTTTCACAGAATTAAGTTCTTCCAGCAGAAACACAGAGATGAATGACCTTAACTCAAACTATTTAAGTATGAAGCTGTAAAACTCAAGACTTTTGATATGTCAGATCTGTTAGCGAAACAATTTAAAGAGCCAGTCAAAGTTCAAACACACACACACACACATACACACTCACCGGAACACACACACACACGCACACTCACCAGAGCACACACACACACACACACACATATATTTATACCCAGTATATTATAAGCTACTGGCCTGAAAGACAACCCTTATTTCCTTCACTAAGCTCTACCAGATTCTAAAGCCTGTTCAACGTGTTAATTACAATGCGGACGTAGCATTATTAATGTACATCATACATCATTAACACACTCTCCAGTCAATCAGTCCACACTCCTAGCGTTGTGTATTTATATTTCCAAGGTATTCGTACGCGAGCCAGAGCGTGTTACTTCGAGAGAGACTCTGCTACAGGCCGTGCTCTCTCTATCAAACCGTGAGCAGACGGAACAGGACAGAAGCCATGCAGGAACGTCCGTCTGTCCTGGCACTCCCTGGTTCTACCCGGTTCTACCTACAGGGTGGGGTCCTGACCCAGTCAGAGTGCTGGTGTTGTGGTTCCTACCTTTGGTGGCCATTTCAGCTGGGTCCTCCCGTGAGTCCAGTTCAGTCTCCCCGGCTGTTTCCAACGCTCGTCCAGTCAGCAGAACACAGGCTAAAATTATCCTCTATTGGATACCCCTCTGGATCTCCCCCCCCCCCCCACACACACACACACACACACACACGCACACACTCCCTGACACACACGCACACACTCTCTGACACACACGCGCACACACACACACACACACACACGCACACACACACACACACACACACACACACACACACACACACACAAAAACCCATACAACTTTTGTTAACCTGGAAACTCATGGGTCTGGAACTTGAAGAACAAAGTTATGTAATCCGGAGAACTATGGTTCTGTAACTTGAGGAACATGGTTCTATAACCTGAGAACCTTGGCTCTATAACCTGAGATCCATGGTTCTAAAACCGGAGATCCATGGTTCTATAACCGGAGAACCATGGTTCTTTAACTTGGAGAACATTGTTCTGTATTTTGGAGAACATTGATCTGTAACCAAAGGCAGCTCTTCGGTTATCGTTTAATATAAATATAAAATTCCTCCCTCAAACATTTATATTACTCTATGGCCTAACTGGCCTACTTCCCTCTGAATTAGACAGTTATCCCTATAAGCTAACTGGCAAACTTCTGTGTGAATTGGACAAGTATCACTTTAAGTTAACTGGCTAACTTCTGTGTGAATTTGACAGGTATTAATATAAGCTAACTGGCTCACTTCTCTGTGAATTGCACAGGTATTGCATAAGATAACTGGCTATCTTCCCTGTGAATTGGACAGGTATGGCTATAAGCTTACTGGCTTACTTAACGATTGCAAAGGTATCGCTATAAGCTAACTGGCTAACTTCTGTCTGAATTTGACAGGTATTACTATAAGCTAACTGGCTTACTTCTCTGTGAATTGCACAGGTATTGCATAAGATAACTGGCTATCTTCCCTGTGAATTAGACAGGTATTGCTATAGGCTAACTGGCCAACTCAACGATTGCACAGGTATCGCTATAAGCTAACTGGCTAACCTTACTGTGTATTTGACAGATATCGCTACGAGCTAACTTCTGTGTGAATTGGACAGGTATGGCTATGACCTAACTGGCTGACTTCCCTGAGAATAGGACAGATATCACTAGGAGCTAACTGGCTAACTTCTGTGTGAATTGGACAGGTATCACAATGAGCTAACTGGCTAACGTCTGTGTGAATTGGACATGTATGGCTATAAGCTAAGTGGCCAACTTCCCCGTGAATCGGACAGGTGTGGCTGTAAGCTAAGTGGCTAACTCTACAGGTATGGCTATAAGCAGCACACAGCCTCTGCATGTACACACAGGTGTGGCTCTAAGCTAAGGGAGAGAAGGGGAGGAGGGAGGGATGGAATAAGCAGCCACGGAGGAGAGAGAGAGAGAGAGAGAGAGAGAGAGAAAGGGGGGAGAGGAGAGGCAGGGCTCAGCTCCTACTCACGATGGGGGGGATTTATGCTGCACCGTGATTGGTGGACACAAATAGGCAGCCAATGGGGAGGCGGAGGCAGGGATCTGCCACGCTGGAGGGAGGGCTGGTCAAACAAGGTAAGAGCTGTGTAGAAGAGAGGGAGCCGGAGAGACACGCTGCGAAGAGACGACAGAACGCAGGGATGAGAACAGAGAGCGGAGCGGTGAGTGGGTGAACCGCGGAGGAGCAGCGAGAGAGAGAGAGAGAGAGAGAGAGAGAGGCTGGGAAACAGAGAGACAGAAAGAGAGAGAGAGGAGGAAGAGAGAGAGAGAGGGCGAGAGAGAGGCTGGGAAACAGAGAGACGAGAGGAGGGAGGGAGAGAGAGAGGAGGGAGAGAGAGAGAGAGCGAGAGAGAGGCTGGGAAACAGAGACGAGAGGAGGGAGGGAAGAGCAGAGAAGGCAGAGGAGCAACGCAGCAGATTCATCATCGCAGGCGGCCATGCTGTGAGCAGGCGAACCGCGGAGAGAGAACCGGACCGAGAGCAGCCCAGAACCAGGCCAGAACCGAGCCAGAACCCCGGGCACAGAACCAGGCTGAACCCAGGCCAGAAGCAGGCCCGCCCGCCCACGCCACGGACCCTCACAGGCGGTGGGAGGAACCGCAGCGCCACCTCCACCCCACCCGCAGCATGCGGACCTCCAGGAAGGGCCCGGGCCCGGTGGAGATGCCCGCCTTCGTCCGGCAGCTGGTGAAGGAGACGGAGAGGAGGGTCAGCTCCCTGTTCAAGGGAGGAGGAGGACGAGGAGGGGGTGGAGGAGGAGGAGGAGGAGGAGGAGGAGAAGGCGGGGGCGGCGGCGCGGGAGGAGAGCCGGGGGGGGAGGGAGGAGGAGGAGGAGGAGGAGGAGGAGGAGGAGGGGATCCCGCAGAGGTGGAGGTAGGGCCCAGCCCCTACCTGGACCGGCCGGTGCTGGACAAGCTGGTGGAGGAGGGCTGCTCGCGCTGGGGGCTGACGTACGCCCTGGGCTCCATGCAGGGATGGCGGTCCACCATGGAGGACTTCCACAACTGTGTTCCTCAGCTGGGCGGGGAGCTGGCCGACTGGAGCTTCTTCGCCGTGTTCGATGGGCACGCGGGCAGCAGCGTGGCACGCTACTGCTCCCAGCACCTCCTCAGCCAGATGCTGGCCACAGGTGAGGAGATCAGGAGGAGCAGAGGGAGGAGGAGGAGGAGGAGGAGGAGGAGGAGGAGGGAGACGCTGAGGAGCTCGTTTGTGTTGGTTGGTTTCTGGGCCAACGCGTGACTCATCTCATTAGCATTATTTACATAACATGTATTTACATTCTTATTTTCTTGCTTGAATCCTTGCTGCCTTTCCACGGACGCATGGGTTTGGCGTTGTATTCCCGTTTTATTATCCTCATGTGTTTCTTTATTTGAGTACAGTTAGTATTTCTCTATTTTCACGTGATATGGTTCAACAGTTGAGTGTCAGGCGTTGGAGGGCTACATGCTAACCCATGCTAATCACTAACCTCGTTACAATTGTTTGAGGAACAATAACGTCGTTCTGACAGGAGAACAGCAGCTACACAGACAGCAGGAACACATGCCTGTGCCAGGGTGGTGTACTCTAGGTCCGCCTCTTTGGTGGGGGTCCCCGAGGGTAGGGTTCCCTCCCCCAGGGTGGATGTCCTCTAAGCTGGGGGTCCCCCAGGGTGGAGGTCCTCCAGGGTGGAGGTCCCCTGGGGTGGGTGGGGGTCCCCGAGGATGGGGATCCTCCTCACCCAGGAAGGTTGGATGTCCCCAAGAGTGGGGGTCCCCCAGGGCTTCCTCCCCCAGGGTGGATGTCCTCCAAGCCGGGTTCTCCAGCTGAGTGCGGTTCCCCCCAGTGACCCCGCCCCCCCTCTGTGTGTCCACCCCCCCTCCCTCAGGACAGATGGGGGGCGAGGACGACCCTGAGCGCGTGCGGGCAGGCATCGTGGGGGGCTTCCTGCAGACGGACCGCCAGCTGCAGGGCGTGGCGCGGCGCGAGGGCTGGGAGCGCGGCGGCACCACCGTGGTGGCCGCCCTCATCTCCCCCTGCTACGTCTACTTCGCCAACTGCGGGGACTCGCGGGCGGTGCTGTCGCGCTCCGGCCAGGTGTGCTTCTCCACCGAGGACCACAAGCCCTACAGCCCGCTGGAGCGCGAGCGCATCGAGAACGCCGGCGGCTGCGTCTCCATCCAGCGCATCAACGGCTCGCTGGCCGTGTCCCGCGCCCTGGGCGACTTCGGCTACAAGGGGGCGGAGAACCGGCCCCCCGAGGAGCAGATGGTGTCCCCGGAGCCCGAGGTGTGCGTGGTGGAACGCTCGCCGGGCGACGAGTTCCTGGTGCTGGCGTGCGACGGCGTGTGGGACACGCTGACCAACGAGGAGCTGTGCGCCTTCGTGCACAGCCGGCTGCGCGTGTGCACGGACCTCCGGGACGTGTGCGCGCAGGTCATCGACCTCTGCCTCTACAAGGTGAGCATTTAACCCCTCCCACTGCCTCTCCAAGGTGAGGACTAAGCCCCTCCCACTGCCTCTAAAAGGTGAGGAGCTAGCCCCTCCCTCTGCCTCAACAAGGTGAGGACTAAGCCCCTCCCCCTGCCTCTGAATAGTGAGGATTTAGCCCCTCCCCCTGCCTCTAAATAGTGAGGATTAAGCCCCTCCCCCTGCCTCTAAATAGTGAGGACTAAGCCCCTCCCCCTGCCTCTAAACTCACAGCTGGAATACTATAAATACCTACAGTTGACAATAATACTTTATAGATCTACCTCATTCCTCATAAACAGTAGTATGTATACTACATCTACTATATCCCAAATTACAGGGTTACAATACTATCTTATACAGTAAAGATAGATTAATAGATCTATATCTATATTTATTTCAATACAATACAGCGTACACCACATGGTGCTATATGCAGTGAAGGCATCACGGTCAAAGTGGTAACTTTCTAAAGGATAGAAGAGATGAATATATATTTAGAGTACAGCATCATGGAGGCGACCTGCATGTTGTGGTTGTGTGGGTCGGAGGCCAGAGGCAAGGACTGATGAATGATGTGTGGCGGAATCCCTTGAGCTATCTCTCTCTCTCTCTCTCTCTCTCTCTCTCTCTCTCTCTCTCTCTCTCTCTCTCTCTCTCTCTCTCTCTCTCTCTCTCTCCCTCCCTCTCCTCAAATCAAAGAAACGCACTCACTCCTTCACTCACACACACGCGCGCACACACACACACACACACACACACACACACACGGTGGGATAAACAGTTGAGCTGTGACAGATTTAGCTGTGTTGCCTGTCAGCAGCGGTGTTACATAACGTGAACACACACAGCTTACACACACCCACACACGTGTGTGTGTGTGTGTTAATGTGTCTGTGTGTGTGTGTGTGTTTGTCACACACACACACACACACACACACACACACACACACACACACACACACACACACACACACACACACACACACACGGCGTTGACTGCACAGTGCGCTGATATGAGCGGTTATTAATGAGCCGTTAATGCGCATGTGTCGACAGGGCAGCTTGGACAACATCAGCATCATCTTGCTGTGTTTCCCCGGAGCTCCGCAGCTCTCCGCGGAGGCTTTGCATCAAGAGGCCGAGCTAGACGACCTGCTGGAAGCTAAAGTCGCAGGTAACACACCGCCCACCTCCCCCTGATATCGACGCGTTTCACAGGTCCAACGGCAAACACGTTTTGTTGGACCGCATTCAGTAGGCGTAACCTTGTTTAAAAAAAACGTTGCTAGCAAGACAAAGTCTAACTTACTAGCCAGTTGGTTTGTAAATCTTACCTGCAGGACTCAGGGTTTTGAGTGACAGCTGGTTGATTCTGTCCGCTTTAAGAGCCAGGGCTAACCCAGCGGGTTTCTAACTCACCCCAGGCCCGTCGTCTCACCAGCAGGGCCGGTGCTCTGACGCTCGGGGGCGGCTAGATTTGTTTAGGACCCCCCCCCCCCCCCTTCCCCCAATCATGTTGTCCTTGTATAGGACTTTTTCTATATTTTCTGTATTTTCCATGTCCTTTAGACCTAGATAAACATTTTTAATGGTGAAAGTAAAAATACATATTTTATTTGCATATTTTCCTCATGTCTTCAGTGACGCAGTTGTAATAGAAACGGTTTCCCCGCCCGGGGTTAGGAGTAGAGGGTAGTGATGTAGGGTGGTACCAGGCTGGGCTGACCCCTGTGGTGCCTGTCACCCCCCCCCAGAGATCTACGAGGACCTGTGCGTCGGGGGGGAGGAGCCCGACCTGCTGGCCGTGCTCACGGTGCTCGCCTCCATCCGCATCCCCGGCCTACCGCCCGGCGGGGGCATCCAGAGCAAGTAGGCACCGGGCAGATACTAAGTTACTGTTAACATGGGGGGGAAACAGGCCTACAGTATAAAACAGGCCTACAGTATAACTTATGTATCAGAACTACTGTTAACATGGGGGGGAAACAGGCCTACAGTATAAAACAGGCCTACAGTATAACATATGGAACAGAACTACTGTTAATAAGGGGGAAAAACAGGCCTACAGTATAACTTATGTATCAGAACTACTGTTAATAAGGGGGAAAAACAGGCCTACAGTATAAAACAGTCCTACAGTATAACGAATGGAACATAACTGTTAATAAGGGGGGAAAACAGGCCTACAGTATAAAACAGGCCTACAGCATAACATATGTATCAGAACTACTGTTTATATGGGGAAAAACAGGCCTACAGTATAAAACAGGCCTACAGTATAACATATACATCAGAACTACTGTTAATATGGGGGGAAAACAGGCCTACAGTATAAAGTAGACCTAATGTTTAACATAGGGGGAAAACAGGCCTACAGTATAAAACAGGCGTACAGTATAAAACAGGCCTACAGTACAACATATGGAACAGAACTACTGTTAATATGGGGGGAAAACAGGCCTACAGTATAAAGTAGACCTAATGTTTAACATAGGGGGAAAACAGGCCTACAGTATAAAACAGGCGTACAGTATAAAACAGGCCTACAGTATAACACATATATCAGAACTACTGTTAATATGGGGGAAAACAGGCCTACGGTATAACATGTATCAGAACTACTGTTAATATGGGGGAGAACAGGCCTACAGTATAAAACAGACCTACAGTATAACTTGGGTATCAGAACTATTGTTAATATGTGGGAAAACAGGCCTACGGTATAAAACAGGCCTACAGTATAAAGTAGAACAACCGTATAAAGTACAGTTTAAATAGGACCAGAACTACTATTAACATGGGTGAAAAAACAGGCCTACAGTTTAAAATATGGAACAGACCTACTGTTTAACAGTATAAAGTACAGTTTAATTACGGTGTACACAACGGTATACACACATAGACTGTGTACAGTATGGTATATAATATATTATCAAATGTGGTCAAAAATAGGCCTACGATGTAAAGAATGGTATAAAATAGGGTTTAAACTACGGTAAAAAATACAGAGTACGTACGGCTTTCATGAAAAGAGGACACCTTTATGTTTTAACCCTGCATCGTGTGCGTTAACGTCAAGAAAACTTTCTTCATAACACGATGATCCACGTTGAAACATACAAAGTCAAAAACAATGTGAGGGTGTTCATGCCTCAGGTTTGATTGGTTTTCATGCCTTTATGTTCCTGTATTTGGTCATGTATTTGATCCAGATGTGTACATGTACTTTTACATTGTAATGTTATCGGATTAGGAATGAATGGGCTCCTGGATTAAACCGCGGCCTTGCCTAATCATCTTTACCAAATGTACGCATGTACTAGTTGTGAACTGTAGCCTACAGACTGCTGTGCAACACAAACAGTGTTGTGGTGGAAGATGTAAAATGATCATTTCTGTTACAGGAGGAACTGCATCATTTCTGCATACTTTCAACAGAGAGAGATTCACAGGCCAACTCCGTCTAACGTAGGTTCAGACCAGACCCCGTACCACACACACTCAACTCCCCCACTAAGGCCGAGCCTGATGGACGTGTTTAATAAAATGTTCTCCTTTCCTTCGCAGAACGGGGGCTTTCACAAGAAGCCCATGTAGGGCCCCACTGTATTTTCTTCATGTGCGTGATATGTGAAAAAGGACGATGGAGGAAGGATTTATTTCTACCGCTGTCCGAGTGAAGCTCTGTGTGTCCGTAAGAGATTCATTGTAACAGCGTGCTGTCGGATATGTTTTATAATAACACATAAGAACCTTTTTTTACTTGTTCCGAAACAGTGACTCAGTGACAACTCTCTGCCTCATATTATAGACAAACTACCAAGATGATGGATGATATATTGTAAAGTTTTAATGTTGTACCTTTTTCTTGGTATGTCATATGATAAAGTTGAGAGTTTTCTGTGTAAAATAGTATTGAATTTAAAGGTAAATCTAAGATGATGAATTGTTTATTTTTCAAACTAACTATAAAGTAGCTTGCCAGCTAATATAGTCTTTAAAGTGAATGCTAATGTTTTTTTATAATAATTATAATTATGGGCAACTATAAATGTGGAAACTGTTCTGTTTTTCCCATTGGATTGAAAGCTGACTGTAAGAAAAGATTTATTTTTAAAGCCTTACTTTAAAATGTTCAAACTTCTGTGTCGTTTTTCAAACATAACGATAGGAGTTAAACTTTAATTTGAACGTTAAAAAGGTATATTCACTGAATATATGCATCTTAGGATGCAATTCCCATATGCTTAAAAGTTACACTAAATAATACATTATAGGTAATAGCCGAAGGTCATATTATGTGTAAAAAATACAAGAACTCACATTAAACTTCATTTATGTATTTGAAACAGAGATATTTCCCACCATCTCTTCAGATCTCCAAGCCAAACAACTGAGAAAAGTTCCCTAGATATAATACGAAAGTCAATGAATTATATGGACAATAGAGAGGACTAGGAAATATTGAAAAGAAAGATTTATTTGAACAGGAAATCATAAAATGCTGCATTCCCCATTACTGCATTTTCCTAGTGCCAAAAGTCTCAACTATATAATGATAGGTAATCGGTTCCTTGTCTTGTTTTAAACTTGCTTGGAGACGATTTGGCCTTCGATGACCCCTCGATTCAAGCGACAGAAAGATGCTTCATTTCAAACTAAAATTGAATCCCTCATTGGAGCCCCCTAGCCTACTGTAGGCTATATAGGTTCTTGGTTAGATTTCCCCAATGTCCAGAGTCTATCTGTAGACATCCAAGAACAAGAGGACTCAGTGTCTACACAAACTCGCTCTAAGCCCCTTGGATAAAAGGTAAAGGCAGAACTAAACAACCTAATAGCAAATCGTCGTATTAGACGTCAGTAGCAGTGATTCAGCAGGGCTAGCTTCAGAGGCTACAGCATTAGCAGTCTTCAGACGCGTTCGGAGAAAGGCAACGACTTGAACAATTGGCGAGCGCGGCGCCATATCGCTTTCGCTATTAGTATGAAGACGGCGAGAGGCGACCTCGGGCAGCCCTCCAATCAGCCGTCTGCCGAGAAGATGCTTCAGCGACGCCTCCGCTGATTGTCCGTACGAGCCAATCACTTGAGAGTATCTCCGCCACAACACTCTCTAATGGCACGCTTGGCCGGCTTCTTACCTCCTCAAGTGTTTTGCAGAGCCGTTGGAGAGTCTGGTCTGCACAGACCGCACTGCAACCCAGAACCCAGAGTCCTTGAGCAAGGCAATGAGTTCAGATGAGATGATTCTGTTTTGGCTGTTTGTCTTTCATCACAGGTAACTGAGTAAAGGGAAAGATTATAGTTCTGTGGTATACCTGGCGTAGGCACGGTCCCGGTCTCTGCGCCTTCTGGTCTGTCTCTGAGCGTAGTCCTCAGAAGTCTCGTGACGGACTAATGAACATTCCACTCAAACCTCCTCAACGAGTCATTAATGAGCAGGATAGTCGAGCAGGCTGCCGTCGCCATGTCGTCCATGTTAGGTTAGAGTAATGGTTAGGTTAGAGTAATGGTTAGGTAAGGGTTAGGTTAGGTTAGAGTAATGGTTAGGTAAGGGTTAGGGGTGGGGTTAGCGTTGGGGTTAGGGTTAGGCTTGAGGTGGGGTTAGGGTTAGGAGTGGGGTTAGGCGAGGGTTAAGGGTGGGGTTAGGGTTTGGTAAGGGTCAGGTGAGGGTTAGCGTTGGGGTTAGGGTTAGGGCTGGGGTTAGGGGTGGGGTTAGGGTTAGGGTCAGGTGAGGGTTAGCGTTGGGGTCAGGGGCTGGCCCTACCGGTCGCAGCTGGTCTCCTGCAGGCGGTTGTTCATGATGGCCAAGGCGCCAACGCCGCCGGAGAAGCCGTTGAGGTGGGCGTGGCTGGCGGGGGCGTGGCCCTGGTGGTGGTGGGCGGAGTCACTCAGCTGCTTCTGCAGCAGCGCCAGCGACACCTTGTTGAACTCGTTCACCGAGATCATCTCCCCGGAGAGGCGGCGCCCGGGATAGGCCCCGCCCTCGCCGCCCGGCCCGCAGTCCGTCTCGCTGTCGCCGGCCGTGTCCAGCGAGCCGCCGGCGAAGCGCTGCGGCCCTGCCCGGCTCTGCAGCGGCTGCACGCTGTTCCCCTTGAAGCGCCGGCCGCGCCCGGCCGCGGGCGCCAGGCGGCGTGCGCCGCGCTTCCGGGACCAGCAAGGGCAGCACAGCGAGCGGCAGCCGGGCCGCGAGCCGCACGCCAGCTTGGCCAGGATCCAGTTGAGCGTCTGCTTGATGATGATGGAGATGACGTTGAACAGGGAGTAGATGCAGCACACGCCCATGAGGATGAAGAGGCAGTTGCCCAGGCGGTAGGCGCCCTGGCCCTCGTACTGCTGCCGCTGGCTGCTCACCAGGTCCCCGAAGCCGATGGTGCTGAAGGCCACGAAGCAGAAGTAGAGCGAGTCCACGTAGCTCCAGTCCTCCATGGCGCAGTACAGGGTGGAGGCACTGCAGGCGATGATGACCGAGGCCACGCCCAGGATCAGCATCACGTAGTACACCGACGGCTTCCAGCCCTCCAGGCTGTCGTCCTCCCGGCGGGGGGCCCGCTCTACGCCCCCCAGGGCCCCCGCCCCCGAGTTCCGCAGCTGCCGCTCGTGGAACCAGCGCATGATGTAGGCCAGCATGGTGATGATGCGCTCCAGGAACAGGTTGAAGAAGAGGATGGTGGCCGCGCAGCCGATCAGACCGTAGAAGATGAGGAAGATCTTCCCGGAGATGGTGGCCGGGGTGTTCATCCCGAAACCTGACGGAGGCGACGGAGGCAGAGGGACAGGTAGGGTGGAGGCGTTAGACAGGGCGACCTTTCATTAACCATAAGTTAAGAATACATATTCAGGAAACAATGTGATAGGCTCAATGCAAGTGTTGGGGGGGGGAATGGCGTCGTACTAAACACGGGGTTATTAAACTTTGTTCAGCCCCATTCCTCATCAAGCTGGGGTGAGATTTGCTTCTCAAGCTGGTGGGTGAGTCTAAATGAATCCACATACACAGAAAGGGGGAAACGCGACTCGAAAGCAAGCACGGGTCTAAACTTTGGGCCGTGGCCCAAGATGGGTCGTGATCTAGTCTGAGGTGGGACGCGACAGAGCGCTCAATCCCTCTCGTTTGATCACAGGTTTAGGGTTAGTTATCACAGATTCCAGTGAGCTCAAGAGTTGTCAGTCAGCTCCAGGATGGCTGGATGCTGACATCTATTATTAGTACTTTATTATGACACGCATTGTTGTTGAACTACCGGTACTGTATGGATGGTACACTTATGGTTGCCTTGACTACCGTACCGATGGCGGACACTAATGTTTGCCTTGACTACCGTACCAACGGCGGACACTCATTGTTGACTTGACTACCGTAGCGAAGGCGGACACTCATTGTTGCCTTGACTACCGTACCGAGGGAGGATACTTAGTGTTGCCTTGACTACCGTAACGATGGCGGACACTTTTCGTTGCCTTGACTACCGTACCGACGGCGGACACTAATGTTTGCCTTGACTACCGTACCGACGACGGACACTCATTGTTGACTTGACTACCGTAGCGAAGGCGGACACTCATTGTTGCCTTGACTACCGTACCGAGGGAGGATACTTAGTGTTGCCTTGACTACCGTAACGACGGCGGACACTTATGGTTGCCGTGACTACCGTACCGATGGCTGACACTTATTGTTGTCTTGACTAGACTCATGGTTGCCCTGACTACCGTACCGATGGTGGACACCACCGTGCCCACAAAGTAGAAGGCCCCGGAGAAGTCCCAGCGGGGCCGCAGGGCGTCCACGCGGATGCCCGCCCCGTTGGCCTCCTCGTAGTCCCGCAGCAGGCCCTGCAGCGCGGCCACGCCCACGCCGTGCGCCCGCGTGAACTCGTCCAGCCGCTGCGTCCAGCGGCGTCGCGCCCGCAGCTCGTACGGCCGCTCCAGCGCCGAGAAGACGGCGGCGCCGCACAGCAGGTAGAGCAGGATGAGGCCGGCCAGCAGGCAGAAGCGGGCGTTGTCCTCATTCATGGGCGGGCGGGAGCAGCCTCCGACCCCCCTCCTCTGGGCCATGGCGCCCGACGGCGCTCATGCGTGGGCTCCCTTCCCCCACCCCCCCCCCCCCCACCCCCCCCCTCCCCTCGCCGTGGACCGGTCGCTGATCGCCGAGCGCCCCGCGGACCAATCAGGAGCCGGCCGGGGAGAAGGGGCACGGAGACGCAGGTGTCAATCAGGAGCGGTGTGGAGTCACTCCGACGCGGCAGGCGTGTCTTGATTGACCGGGTCCTGATTGACTGATCGGGTCCTGATGGGCCTCACGGCTGGCTTTATACCGCCGAGGAAACTGAAAACATAAGACAACATGTTGCGGACTAAACCAAAGAAACATTCAACCATTCAAACGTAGGACATTTTCTCTAATCTATTGTTTCACCTGAACTGGCTGAAAACCACTGACCTGGTAATGGATGCGATCGGGGATCAATACTCTGATGGTCCGGAGAGACGTCCGTCTCCTGCTCTGCTCCTCACAGCGGCGTCCTGCTCTCTGCCTCTCTGGTCTGACAGTGGCCGGGGAGGAGTGCTGCCTGTCGCTGGGTGTGTGTCTGTGTATGTGCTTCAACGAGTGAGTGTGAGTGAGTGTGTGTGCATACATGTGGGAGTAAGTGTGTGTGTGTGCGTGCGTGTGGTGCGTTGTATAAACCGAAAGACTGTCTGATGTGCACTTTTATCATGTTGACATCACCCCGGGCCCCGCCCCCTTCTGTCGCCGAGCGGCGTGCGATTGGTGGATTAATAGAAGGGTCCTCTACTTCCCATCTGCTCGTAATCAAGACATCTCTCTGTACCTGAGACAGCTCCTGATAGGCTAACTGAATTAAGTGCACCAAACGACGGCGCTAACTGCATATTTATCAGCAGTTGATTACATTACTATGCAGCAGATATTTTTAGCCACGTTGGTCAGGTTGTGAATGATCTACTTGACACATTGTTAAAAAAAGCATATTTGATCTAGAAATTTTGCCTATTTTTACCGGGATTGTGCGTGCTAATTGCCGGGGGACGGGGGCTCGGTGGAGTACTGTGCCCAGCCCTCGGCTCGTTTGAAGCTTTCCGGTCTGCTCCACTTGGGGAGCAGTGCGGGGGAGGATGTACCCTACATCTATCTCTCCATCTTCCTCTTCCTGAGTCCACCGACGGCTGCCTTTCATCTTGTGATCTGCTGGAGTCGGGGGGGGGTGGGGGGGTGATCTGAGAGTCCAGGTGTACCTTCTGAACACTAAATCAGACTTTATGGTAAAAGCCAGGAAAATACTTTATTGCGGTGAAAAATATTTCAATCGATTCCCCAAGTCCACTGGTTTCAGGATTCATTCCCAGCGTTAGAAATGATCGGACATTGAAGGTATGAAAATCTACACATAAAAAATACAGTTTGAGTTTCTGACCAAAGTCTGACGCTGCGACCTTGATTGACCTTGGTCAGGGGTTAACGATTTGACGATGTCCGGATGAATTAAGACGTCTACTGTTGTCAGTGTTAGTGTTAAGGGTATAATTAAAAAAGTGATCAATCATGATCATCACATAACGGAAGTTGATGGACATCTCTGAGGGTAGTAGGATCTAGATGTTCTCTGGGGGCAGAAGGATCTAGATGTTCCCTGGGGGTAGAAGGATCTAGATGTTCCCTGGGGGCAGAAGGATCTAGATGTTCTCTGGGGGCAGAAGGATCTAGATGTTCCCTGGGGGCAGAAGGATCTAGAGGTTCTCTGGGGGCAGTAGGATCTAGATGCTTTCTGGGGGCAGAAGGATCTAGATGTTCTCTGGGGGCACCAGGATCTAGAGGTTCTCTGGGGGCAGAAGGATCTAGAGGTTCTCTGGGGGCAGAAGGATCTAGAGGTTCTCTGGGGGCAGAAGGATCTAGATGTTCTCTGGGGGCAGAAGGATCTAGATGTTCCCTGGGGGCAGAAGGATCTAGAGGTTCTCTGGGGGCACCAGGATCTAGATGTTCTCTGGGGGGCAGAAGGATCTAGAAGTTCTCTGGGGGCAGAAGGATCTAGATGTTCCCTGGGGGCAGAAGGATCTAGAGGTTCTCTGGGGGCAGTAGGATCTAGATGTTCTCTGGGGGCAGAAGGATCTAGATGTTCCCTGGGGGCAGAAGGATCTAGATGTTCCCTGGGGGCAGAAGGATCTAGATGTTCCCTGGGGGCAGAAGGATCTAGATGTTCCCTGGGGGCAGAAGGATCTAGATGCTTTCTGGGGGCAGAAGGATCTAGAAGCGTTTGGAGAAGTCCCTCCTGTTATTACCGTCAGAGGTTCACTCTGGGACAAACGTCTGCTCGGTGTAGTTCCTTCACCACAGCTCCACGGCCTCCGCATCATCACCCTCTGCTGTCAAACAACAAAACAAGGAGTCCTCCATGTGTCCAGGTGCTTGGGGGAGGGGGTGGGATCCAGTTGTTCAGGTCATGGTAGGGTGTTCAGGTTTTCAGGGTTTTTTAGGGTGGGGGGCAGAGTGTTAGGGTGGGGTTAGGGTGGTCAGTCGGGGGGTAGGGTGTTAGGGGGGGGGGTGTTCAGGTCTCCAGGGGGCCAGGTGTCCGGGCGGGGGTCAGGGTGTCTGTGAGGATGGCGATGAGGTTGTCCAGACCCCAGAGGTAGCCGTCCTCCCGGTTGCCTTCCACCCAGGGGGTCCGGTGGTCCAGGGTGAGGGGGGAGGGCAGGGGGGAGGTCTTCCCGAAGTCGATCATCCACACGCCCGACCGGCCCGCGGCGTCGTGCAGGAAGAGCAGAGAGCTACCTACCACCTGGAGGGGGGGGCACCACCAGGATCACCACACTGTACTGTCTGACCCCTCCCTGCTCCTTTATGACCTGTCTAACCCCTACCTGCTCCTTAATGACCTGTCTAACCCCTACCTGCTCCTTAATGACCTGTCTTACCCCTACCTGCTCCTTAGTGACCTGTCTCTGTACTGTCTAACCCCTACCTGCTCCTTAATGACCTGTCTTACCCCTACCTGCTCCTTAATGACCTTTCTTACCCCTACCTGCTCCTTAGTGACCTGTCTCTGTACTGTCTAACCCCTACCTGCTCCTTAATGACCTGTCTCTGTACTGTTTAACCCCTCCCTGCTCCTTAATGACCTGTCTCTGTACTATCTAACCCCTACCTGCTCCTTAATGACCTGTCTAACCCCTACTTGCTCCTTAATGACCTGTCTCTGTACTGTCTAACCCCTACCTGCTCCTTAATGACCTGTCTAACCCCTACCTGCTTCTTAATGACCTGTCTCTGTACTGTCTAACCCCTACCTGCTCCTTAATGACCTGTCTCTGTACTGTCTAACCCCTACCTGCTCCTTAATGACCTGTCTCTGTACTGTCTAACCCCTACCTGCTCCTTAATGACCTGTCTCTGTACTGTCTAACCCCTCCCTGCTCCTTAATGACCTGTATCTGTACTATCTAACCCCTACCTGCTCCTTAATGACCTGTCTAACCCCTGCCTGCTCCTTAATGACCTGTCTTTGTACTATCTAACCCCTACCTGCTCCTTAATGACCTGTCTCTGTACTGTCTAACCCCTACCTGCTCCTTAATGACCTGTCTAACCCCTACCTGCTCCTTAATGACCTGGCTCTGTACTGTCTAACCCCTACCTGCTCCTTAATGACCTGTCTAACCCCTACCTGCTCCTTAATGACCTGTCTCTGTACTGTCTAACCCCTACCTGCTGCTTAATGACCTATCTCTGTACTGTCTAACCCCTACCTGCTCCTTAATGACCTGTCTCTGTACTGTCTAACCCCTACCTGCTGCTTAATGACCTGTCTCTGTACTGTCTAACCCCTACCTGCTCCTTAATGACCTGTCTCTGTACTGTCTAACCCCTACCTGCTCCTTAATGACCTGTCTCTGTACTGTCTAACCCCTCCCTGCTCCTAAATGACCTGTCTCTGTACTATCTAACCCCTAGCTGCTCCTTAATGACCTGTCTAACCCCTGCCTGCTCCTTAATGACCTGTCTTTGTACTATCTAACCCCTACCTGCTCCTTAATGACCTGTCTCTGTACTGTCTAACCCCTACCTGCTCCTTAATGACCTGTCTAACCCCTACCTGCTCCTTAATGACCTGTCTAACCCCTACCTGCTCCTTAATGACCTGTCTCTGTACTGTCTAACCCCTACCTGCTGCTTAATGACCTATCTCTGTACTGTCTAACCCCTACCTGCTCCTTAATGACCTGTCTCTGTACTGTCTAACCCCTACCTGCTCCTTAATGACCTGTCTCTGTACTGTCTAACCCCTACCTGCTCCTTAATGACCTGTCTCTGGACTGTCTAACCCCTACCTGCTCCTTAATGACCTGCCTAACCCCAACCTGCTTCTTAATGACCTGTCTAACCCCTACCTGCTCCTTAATGACATGGATCTGAACTCACTGTCAGTCACTTTAGATAAAGCACAATGTTGTTAGCATTACTGCACTAACAACAGCTGTAGATAATGTCTTCATAGATATACTTTGTGTTTATAGATATGCCATCTGATTCCACAATTGTGTCTTAAATTACTAAATAGCAATGTACATAATGTGACCAGCCAGAATAAGGATCAAAGAAGCGTGTTAGATTGACAGGTGACCTCGTGTGTCCTGAAGAACTCGGAGGCCTCCAGCGTGTGGCGCAGCTGCTTCAGTCTGCTCAGGTAGCCCCTCTGACGGACAGACGGGAGGACGGGGGGACAGCGGGAACAACCAGGATTACTATTATTATTATTATTATCGTGTGTTGTACGTCCTGCCACTTAAAAAAAGCACTTGGTAGGCCTGGGCAATAAATCAATAAATCGTTGTATCGCGATAGACTTTTGATCAATATCAATATAAAACATGTTCAATATATATCGATAAGAGACTGGACCACCGAATCCAGCAGCTGGGTTCGTTACACAAACACGGTGCCATACTTATCTACAATATCTGAGTGTGTTTTTCATTGTTGTATCGACATTGGAGTATTTATAAATGAAGAACAGTGGAAGGTCATAATAAGTGTTCAACAGAAGTGTTTAAATCCAGTACGGTAATTCCTAGTCTTTTTAGGTCATTAAAATGATCAATAGTTATCATTATCAATCAATATGATGAAGTCATATCGGGATATGTCTTTCAGCCATATCAGTACTTAGCCTCGTGTAGCGTCTTATCCTAGCTATCTCTGTTGTATCTCTGTATACGGGGAATGGGTTAACCTGGCGATTGTTAGCGCCTGCACTATATGCACACTACATCACCGAGCAGTGATATATTGTTGTTTCTCTCTCTTCTGACAAATATACTCGTTGTAAGACGCGCTGGATGAAAGCGACGGCTGTGAATGAGTGGGAGGACGCGGAGGGGCGGAGCCGTCGCTCACCACGGTACGGGGGTCGTGGTCCACGAAGTCTCTCAGCGCCTCGGTCACCTGCTCTCTGCTTTTGGTCCTCTTGAAGTTTGTGCGGCATTCTCCGTTGGCCTTCTGAAGCAGAATCACAAGGAGCCCCGTTTACAAGGGCGTAAGCAGCATTTTGAGTATTGGGGGGGGAGACATATTTTGGCGGGGGTCTCCCACCAGAAGTTTTTGAGACGTTTTTTTTCCCGCATTCTGGTGCATTTTACCATGTTTTTAGATTGAAAATGATCCACGTTTAATTGTTTTGATTAAATTAACAAGTTAACAATCTAACATGACCTGGCACTAAAATATAGGCTGTATATCTGAACAGAAAGAAAGCCTGTTCAGCTAAAGCTGGACATTTTGACAATGACTGTGTTGCTGAAGTCTGTCGACCTCTATTGATATGGGTATTCCCCCTACTGATAAAGTGGAACGGATTTGATTCTGAAGCAATTGGAACTGCCCTCAGAGACCCCTTAAGGCTGCTGGTGGAGCTCCTACTCGAGACCAGGCCTCCGTCCTGCCCACAGAGACCCCTTAAGGCTGCTGGTGGAGCTCCTACTCGAGACCAGGCCTCCGTCCTGCCCACAGAGACCCCTTAAGGCTGCTGGTGGAGCTCCTACTCGAGACCAGGCCTCCGTCCTGCCCACAGAGACCCCTTAAGGCTGCTGGTGGAGCTCCTACTCGAGACCAGGCCTCCGTCCTGCCCACAGAGACCCCTTGAGGCTGCTGGTGGAGCTCCTACTCGAGACCAGGCCTCCGTCCTGCCCACAGAGACCCCTTGAGGCTGCTGGTGGAGCTCCTACTCGAGACCAGGCCTCCGTCCTGCCCACAGAGACCCCTTAAGGCTGCTGGTGGAGCTCCTACTCGAGACCAGGCCTCCGTCCTGCCCACAGAGACCCCTTGAGGCTGCTGGTGGAGCTCCTACTCGAGACCAGGCCTCCGTCCTGCCCACAGAGACCCCTTGAGGCTGCTGGTGGAGCTCCTACTCGAGACCAGGCCTCCGTCCTGCCCACAGAGACCCCTTGAGGCTGCTGGTGGAGCTCCTACTCGAGACCAGGCCTCCGTCCTGCCCACAGAGACCCCTTGAGGCTGCTGGTGGAGCTCCTACCCTGACCCCCTCGATGCGGAAGCCCTGCGTGGTGGTGGAGCTCAGGCTCTCCCTCCACTGCATGTATCGGGTCTTCAGGACCCCCTTCTGGGCGGCCTCCTGGGCCGTGGGGGCCCCGGGGTCCACCGCCACCATCTTCTCGTACATGTCCTGCCGCAGCTTGGGCCGCTCCCGGGCCAGACGCAGCTCCTCCTCCTGGTACGTCCTGCGGGGAGGACGGGTGTGAAGGTCAAGACAGGACCAAAGGTCAAGACAGGAGTCAATTAAGATAGAAGGTAAATGAATGGACTGCATTTATGTCACGCTTTTCTAACAGGTAGCCCCTCGAAGCGCTTTACAATATTGCCAATAACATTCACCCATTAATGAACACATTCACACACCGACGGCGCAGTCGGCCATGCAAGGCGACAGCCAGCTCGTCGGGAGCAGTCAGGGTGTGACGTCACTCAGCTAGGAGGAGCCAGGGATCGAACTAGCAACCTTCTGGTGACCAGCCAACCCGCCCTACCTCCTGAGCTACACGCTCATCGAGTGATGAGGAGGATGAAAGGTGAGCCAGACACCCGACACCAGAAGCAGACCAGTTCAGATCCGCGGTACCAGGAAGAAGTGAAAGCCTTGAAGCCTTGAAGCCTTGAGGCACCCCCACCCGTGGTGCTCACCGGGTGCCCATCTTACAGTCCATGATGGCGGGCGCGTGGAAGCGCGTCAGCAGGTTGTCCATCATGGTGTAGTCCTGCCCTTCGCGCTGGACCACGCCGTGGAAGGAGGGGACGAAGGCGCTCAGCCGGTCCTCCATCAGCCTCCGGAAGCATCTCTCCTCCCCATCACAGTGTCTCTTCAACAGCCTCCCGTTCTCCCCCACCTGGAAACTCTCTGGGGGAGGGAGGGAGAGGAGGGAGGAGGAGAGGAGAGAGGAAGGAAGGAGGAGAGGAGAGGAGAGGAGGGAGGAGGAGAGGAGGGAGGAAGGAAGGAGGACAGGAGAGGAGGAAAGGAGAGGAGAGGAGGAGAGAGGAGAGGAGGAGAGGAGGAAGGAAGGAAGGAGGAGGGGAGAGGAGAGGAGGAGAGAGGAGAGGAGGAAGGAAGGAAGGAGGAGAGGAGAGGAGGAAGGAAGGAAGGAGGAGGGGAGAGGAGAGGAGGAGAGAGGAGAGGAGGAAGGAAGGAAGGAGGAGGGGAGAGGAGGAGAGAGGAGAGGAGGAAGGAAGGAAGGAGGAGAGGAGAGGAGGAGAAGAGGAGAGAGGAGAGGAGAGGAGGAAGGAAGGAGGAGAAGAGAAGAGAGGAGAGGAGGGAAGAGGAGAGGAGGGAGGAAGGAAGGAGGAGAGGAGATGAGGAAAGGAGAGGAGAGGAGGAAGGAAGGAAGGAGGAGGGGAGAGGAGAGGAGGAGAGAGGAGAGGAGGAAGGAAGGAAGGAAGGAGGAGAGGAGAAGAGGAGAGGAAAAAAATGAAGGAAGGAGGAGACAGGAAGGAGGGGGAGTTGAGAGGTTATCAGAGGAGAGGAGAAATGGGTAAAGGAAGGGAGGGAGGGAGGGAGGGAGGGGGGGAAGACATTACAGTCTGTGATCCGTATCTCTCTCTCTCTCCGATCTTTAGTGCCTTCCAGAGAAACAAGCCAAGCGAGCAGAAAGGAGCGGATCGGGGATACCTGCGTGTCCCACCAGCTGTAGCCAGGGCTCAGGCTCTGTGCTGGGCAGCAGGAGAGGGCTGGAGGGCTGGGTCATCCATGTGTCGTTCTGCATGGAGAGAGAGGAGCCCTCACGTCAACATGGGGAGCAGGGGCTGTACGGACGGCCACTCAGGAATGCAGACTTCAGACTCCCTGACTCAACTGGTTCCTCGAGGGGTGGCTGTCTCCATGGAAACAGTCCCTGGTCACTGGCGTGGACTAAGAGAGACCCGGGTTCACTCGGGACCCACGCAACTTTGGTCAAACATTTACACGCTTGTTTTGAACGAGGCAGAAGCCGGGAGATTTTCAGGTTCAACAAGTTTGCCGGTTATGTGTCAACGTAAAACACAAAACACTGTCATTGGTCAGGGTGATAACATGAAAAATATAATGTAGACCGTTATAAAAAATGTTACTAATTAATTATATAATAATATTAATATACTATTATCATATACATGTATAATATTGAACAATGTATTCATGTAATATTACAATGTTTATGATTAAAGTGAACGATTATTATTATGATTACAAAATAATATTATAATATTATATAATATATCAGTACAAATCGTTTATAACATTATATATTTTACCAAATAAATAGTATTTCTATTCTATGTATTGAGCCATGTATTTTATTATTAACATGTCTATGCTGCAGGTTAAACAGTGGGGGGCAGCAGCGTCCCCTTTCCAGCAGACCGCCGAGGAAGAAGAGCCGCCGCCCGCCGGAGGAAACATGGACACCCGAAGAAGAGTTCAACGGTCCCGGTTCCCGGTTCTCCTGCCGCCGCTCCGGTCTTCGGTGGCGGGGACTTACTAACTGTTCGCTGCGTGTTATCGAGGAACAAGCCCGTGTAAAGGATGAGCTCTTCCGTCCCCTGACCCCACGGACCTCAGCGGACCAGGTTGGTGTTCTTGTGTTTCAGTGAATATCGAGTTGGTGTCAAAGTGTCGTCTGATGATCTGAGGACCACCGACTCACTCCGCGTTCGTTGGTGATGGAAACACCGCTAAAGTTTAACGAGACGGTTTTCCTAAGATTGCCCTCAGCTCATGACAGAGTATGAATAGAAGATGCGCCTCGGTTACACGATGATGTCCAGAAACTTAAATCAAAGTGAAGCCCTCAAAGTCCTCACGATTGAAACGCTTTTCGCTGCGAACTATGTGATGTGATCTGCAAATGTCATCATCTCATCGTGTCACGGAGAACGATTTTCCCGGCGGTACGTACCTCGGAGAACATGGTTCACCCAGTCCGTTCTTCTAGAGGAGCTCCATGAAGTATGTGGTCATTATTAATGTGATGCGCTCTCTAGCGCCCCCCGTGGTGAGGGCGTCTAGAGGCAGAGCAGAGCAGCAGCCTACCAGGTACCAGCGAGGGTAAATGAGTGATAGCGATGGGCAAAGTGCATATAGCAGACATTTTCTCTATGGCTCCACCTACCCATTATCCAACCTACATTGTTATTCTTTAATATTTTACAAAGCCATAGAAAGAACTCCATTCAGGTTTTTTATTTTGCTTTTTTGTAAATAAAATGATTTATTTATTTGAGCTGAACCTCTTACTTGGTGCTGTTTAGTTCTCATTCTTCACTGTTTCCTTCTTTTGTTTTAACGACCAAGAACCAAGGGCATCTGAACCGCAATGAGCATTTAGAATTGCCCTAAACGTTGTCCTTGTTTGCCCAGTGGTTTCGGTTCTATCATCACTCTATGCTAGTAGAGAAGGCTCCTTCTCTTTCATTGCAACGTGTAACACTGACTGGGCCTACCAGAAGGACTGTGTGGGTTTCTATCCGGAGATGCTCCAATACCATTGTTTCCTTACCGATACGAGTATATACCGATACAGCATCTAGTATTGTAACTATTCATTGCTAAAAGCATTTGTTCTTATTGAAGGGTTCTCTGACGATGACAGCAATGAAAGTCGGTTCACTTACTGTCTACACATTTTTTTTTATCATAATTTACATTTACATTTGTAAGCTATAATTATAATAATACATTACATAGTGTCTGTCATGTTATTTGCCTGTGTAATAAATTAGCTCACACACGAGTCACGTGGTGGTATCGGATCGGCAAATAGACTTTCTTACTCGGGACAGGGGTTGCAAATTAGTCTTGACTAGAAACCTGTGTGCATGGCATCTATTTTATATTTAATATGAAACAATGTATTTGTCCCTGCTCAATAAACTACTCGCTGATACCCAATACTGCCTAAAGTGCAGTATCGGAATCTCCGATACTGGTATCGGTATCGGTATGGGGACAGCTCCAGTCTCCTGTCGCTGGAGGAGGTTCTGATGTCCTGTTGCGTCTGCTCCGTACCCCAGGGGCCATGGAGTCCGGCTCAGGGGTGGAGGAGGACCTCGTGTTCAGAGGGGTGGAGTTCAGCGTGAAGGTGGAGATGGAGAACGGTCTGCTGGTGGTGGAGATCTCCGACGTGAAGACCGCTGACCAGTGGAGGGGAGAGTTCGACCCCGCCTGTACGTAACGGTCGCGAGGGTTTGGTCTGAGTGGAAGGCCGTGAGACTGTCATCATTGTTATTAATATAATTATTATTACGCCGTTTTTTTCTTACGTGTGAACAACCTTTCTGTTCTTCTGAAGACATTGAGGACCTCACACGCAAAACTGGAAACTTCAAGCAGTTTCCAATCTTCTGCAGTATGCTGGAGTCGGCCGTTAGACAGGTGAGTCTCAGATGAAGACTCCATTGCATCTTCTAGTTGTAAATATCTCACAGTTGGACCATCACAACGTAAACTGTATAATTTAAGTGTGACTGGCTTCATCAATTGTTTCTTCAGGTGAGTGATTCGGTGACCCTTGACCTCCTGACCTATGCCGACCTGGAGCTGCTGCGGAACAGGAAGGCGGGGCTCGCAGGTCGTCCCCGGGGCGGGCAGCAGTCCCCAGCCCTCGGCGCCAAGAGATACCTTATCCTGATCTACACCGTGGAGTTCGACAGGTCGGTTCCCCCTCTGAACCCTTCACTTGACCTTTAACCTCCGAAGAACCCTTCACTTGACCTTTAACCTTGGAATGACCCTTCATTTGACCTTTAACCTTCTGAAGAACCCGTCACTTGACCTTTAACCTTGGAATGACCCTTCATTTGACCTTTATCATTCATTTGACCCCTGACCCACTCCTAACCCCAGACTCACTCCTCACCAGACTCACTCCTCACCCCAGACTCACCCCAGATTCACTCCTCACCCCAGACTCACTCCTTACCCCAGACTCACTCCTTACCCCAGACTCACCCCACCCCAGACTCACCCCACACTCACTCCTAACCCCAGACTCACTCCTCACCCCAGACTCACCCCAGATTCACTCCTAACCCCAGTCTCACTCCTAACCTCAGTCTCACTCCTAACCCCAGATTCACTCCTAACCCCAGTCTCACTCCCAACCCCAGATTCACTCCTAACCCCAGTCTCACTCCCAACCCCAGATTCACTCCTAACCCCAGTCTCACTCCTCACCCCAGTCTCACTCCTAACCCCAGACTCACTCCTAACCCCAGTCTCACTCCTCACCCGATTATTTTGACTCACTCCTCACCAGCCTCACTCCCCACCCTAGACTCACCCAAGACTCACTCCTCACCCCAGACTCACTCCTCACCCCAGACTCACTCCTCACCCCAGACTCACCCCATCCTGTTGGCTCGGTCCTCCAGGTGAAGGGTTCTAACGTGGTTCTCCCGGTGCGCCGCTAGGATCCACTACCCGCTGCCCGTGCCCTACAAGGGGAAGCCGGACCCGGCCGTCCTCCAGCGGGAGATCAGAGCCCTGCGGACGCAGCTCATCGCCGCCCCCTCCCAGGGGGGGCCCGGCCACGCCCACCCCGAGACCCAGAGGCTACGAGCAGAGTGGGTCCTCGTGCGTTCATCCGGTCGTTCATTCATCCATTCGTCAGAGGTGCTGGGTTACAGAATATGAACGCCTGTGGTTCCACTCCTCCCAGTACCCACAGGGTACTTCTACGTCAATACGACCGTATACGACCCCACACACGGGGATGTGGTCGGGATTAGGGCTGAGCGATTCATCGAATTCAAATCGAAATCGCGATGTAGTAGAACGCGGTATGCAAATCACAAAGGCTGCGATTAAAAAAGAAAAAGTGATGTCTTACCGTTACTGACTGGAAATCAGTACGATTCATTTCTTTTTATTTTACAATTCAATAGTTAAATAAAGAAGTTTATAATATAAATTAGTCTCAACACATCGGCCTGGCCCAAATGAAAGAGCAATGTTTATGTTTACTGCTGTGTTGGTCATACTAAAGAATGATTTATTTCTTTTTTAGTGAATAATACACAACATAAGGAACTTAAATTAGAAAAATCGCACATTAAAAATGGAAATAGTGGTCAAAATAATCGCAATTACATTATTTCCCCAAGTCGTTCAGCCCTAGTCGGGATATGAAGTCTCCCCCCCTCTCCCCCCCCCCTCCCCCTCTCTCCCTCTCTCCCCCCCCTCCCCCTCTCCCCCTCTCTCCCCCCCCTCCCCCTCTCTCCCCTCTCCCCCTCTCCCCCCCTCTCCCCCTCTCCCCCCTCCTCTCTCCCCCCCTCTCCCCTCTCTCCCCCTCCCTCCCCCTCTCTCCCCCTCTCTCCCCCCCCTCTCCCCTCTCTCCCCCTCCCTCCCCCTCTCTCCCCCTCTCTCCCCCCCCCTCTCCCCTCTCTCCCCCCTCTCCCCCCTCCCCCCCCAGGCTGGCCCAGGTGAGGGAGGAGAAGCAGGCCCTGGCCCTCGCCCTGGAGCGGCTGCAGGGGGGAGGCGCAGGGGGGAGGGAGGCGGTGAGGAGGAGCAGGGAGGCGCTGCGGGACCTGGAGGAGCAGCTCCTGAAGGAGCAGGCCAAGGGTCAGCGCTCGGCCAGCAGGAGGAGCCAGGAGCAGCGCCTCCTGGTGGAGCAGGTGGGGGCGCCCGTGTGACGCCATCGGTCGGCGTGATGTCACTCGGCGTGATGATGTCACTCGGTGTGATGTCATACTGAACTGGGTTGGGTGGAGTTTCGAGGGAAGTCATTGTGCGTGTGTGTGTGTGTGTGTGTGTGTGTGTGTGTGTGTGTGTGTCTCTCCCAGCTGGAGGAGCTCAGGGAGTCTGAGAGCGCGCTGCGCGTCCGCGTGAAGAACCTGACCAGCGAGCTGGCCTCCTTGAGGAGAGGGTGAGCCCTCCTCCCTCCTCCCTCCCTCGTCTCCTTTCCTTCCCTGAACATGTGCTCCCCCCTCATGTTTCATTCTTCTTCTTTGTCCTTCTCCTACGTGACGGGGGGGTCGGGTGCGTTTGTTTTTGACTCCGCAGCCGGGCGACCCCCGTCTACTCCGGCGGCTCGCGGGCCGACATCCAGACCCACCGGTCGCTGTCCCGGGAGAGGGGCTCCGTGTCCCGGGAGAGGGGCTCCGTGTCCCGGGAGAGGGGATCTCTCTCCAGGGACCGGGGCCCCGGAGGGCTGGGGGTCCGGGCCCGGTCGGGGTCCCGGGAGCGAGCCGACGACCGCGTCCTGCGCCCAGGGGAGAGGGGGCGCCGAGCCGACTCCTCTGTCCCCCGCGCCCACATCCCCCGACCCTCGCCCTCCCCCACCGGTACGTGCCCCCCCCACCCCCCTCCCACTATGGGACAGAACCCCCCCTGAGCGGCGGTGGAAGACCTTCCTTCAACACCTCAACGATGGCGTTAGAGGATAGGGCTCAACGATTTATCGGATTCAAAACCGACATCGCGATGTATAGAACACGATATCTTTTCATTAAATGTTTTTAAAGGAAGTGCAGAACAGCTGGATACATATCTGTAAATTACTTTTAGATTTGAACATTTTCTATTTAACCCTTTTGTGGGTTTTTTGCGTTTTAAGTCCTCAGTTCCAAAGTGTTTTTTGGGAGAGACGCGCTGAATAAACACATCATGTTTTCAAACTCAAAAATAATCGTTTGAATAATCGTGGTTTCAATAGTGACCAACATCATTGTGATGATGAATTTGTCCATAATCGAGCCGCCCTACCTCCTCCCCCGTGTCCAGGCTCCGGGGGTCCGCGCTTCGACCCCACCGCCTACATCCAGGACCGCCAGCGCCGCCTGAAGGATGCCGACCTCAAAAAGTATGTTGTCTTGGGATTGGCTGATTGATCGAAGCTCAACGCTAGCAGCAGCGGTAGCTAGCGTGCGTGCTAACGTTGCGCCGCGTGTCGCTAGGCTGAGGAAGACGCGGAGAGACATGCTGGCGTCGCCCGTCCTGTCTGAGAGGGGGCGGTCCCGATCCAGGGAGCTCCGCCCCCTGTCCACGGAACGCTCCGGCAGCCGGGGGCGGAGCCTGTCCACGGAGAGGCGGGGCAGCCGGCCGTCCTCCGCCGGGTCCATGGTGGATGAGGATTACATGACGGGCGTCCTGCTCAGGTGACGACCTCCTCCACTCAACTCTATTCATGCAATGCAACGCCAAGAGCGTAACCATGGAAACGAGCAGGCAGCTGTGGAGATGGGGGCGGACGGCGATGAGGTTCCAGAGGCGCGGTTGACGCTGCCTCCCTGAAGTCTTTGCCCGTCTAACGTGTTTGTTTGGTTTTTCAGAGGAAGGAAACCGATCTACAACGGCGCCAGCACGGTGAGTGATGTGTCGGCCTTTGGACGGGGGCCAGGGTTTTGTAGTGGGGTGTGGGTGCAGGCGGGGCAGAGGGCCACCAGCTCATCCTGTCCTTCATGTCCTCCTCCAGTCCAGAGGGAACGGGTCAGTGGGCCAGAAGCCGCTGTGCAGCACGCCCACGTACCGGAGGAGGGCGGACAGAGGTACCGCAGGACGTCTGTACCCCCTAACACCACACAACCACCCCAACACAACCACAGACCACCCCAACACAACCACAGACCACCCCAACACAACCACAGACCACCCCAACACAACCACAGACCACCCCAACACAACCACAGACTACTAACCCAACCTTTACTACAACCATAACCAGCTACAACACTACCCATCTCGTCGACTCTCTACCATAACTCAGCTGCTGCAGCCTGGACCAATAAGCTCTCTCCCCGCCCCCCAGAGAGCTCCCTGGACGCGGGGACGGAGCTGTCGGAGATCGACGCTCGACTGCAGGCCCTGCAGGACTACATGAGGGACCTGGAGACCGGACCCTGACCCAGGCTACAGGAAAGACCTGGAGACCGGATCCTGACCCGGACTACAGGAAAGACCTGGAGACCGGACCCTGACCCGGGCTACAGGAAAGACCTGGAGACCGGACCCTGACCCGGGCTACAGGAAAGACCTGGAGACCGGACCCTGACCCGGACTACAGGAAAGACCTGGACACCGGACCCGGACTACAGTACATGAGACCTAGGCACCGGACTACAGTAGCCCACCACCTTCCCTGCACTCGGACCCTTGAAGGTATCTCTTCTGTGGACGGGAGGACCTGATGATCTGGTTTACTGGACCAAAACCTGATGTGGTACACCGGACCAGAACCTGGCCTTGGACTCTTTGACCTTCTGGCTGCTTGTCGTCTAAACTGTGGTGATCTTATTTTGTATAAACCGTGTATGTTTTAAATTCGTATTTTATTCAAAGCTAACGATGCAAGGTTAACTCCGCTGCACGTTGCTATGACTTGGTGAGTCCTCACTCTTCATATGTGCACACCTTACTTTGTTGTACTCTATTTAAATGCATCTTTGAATTGCCTTTTAAAAACATGTTTTTTTATAAACTTGGAACTTTACAAAACAGCTGAGGATTCGAAATGATACATAGTATTGTTTTGGGTCCTTAGTACGATTCCATCCGAGGATTCAAATTAGATATCCCCCATTGAGTTGGCATCTGGCCAGAGTGTTAATATTGGTATTTATATCTTGTAATCATCACTTCACTGTTCTCACTGCTTTGTAACTCTTTGTTCACACTCTAGACTATAAATGCCTAACTCCTAGACCTCTACTCCACGTTTTTAAACCTCATTAAATGATTAATGTACTACACACCCTGCCGTAACGTCATAATGTTCAAACAGAACCTTTTCCCCGGTGTGATGGCTGCTAAACATCTCATGATCTGGAACAACACGCCGGTCAGGCTTCTACAGAGTGTTCCAACTCCAGCACTGGGAGCCAGAGGCAGCCATGGATGACTGATGTTAATCTGTCAGCGTTTCTCTTCAGCATGTCGTTTAAGCCACGGTTAGGGTTCAAAAGCCATTGTGATCACAGGGATTAGCGTCCCTCTACAAATGTCCGCTAAGCTTCTTTACCAGAATTTAGAAATTCATTCTTTACATGCAGAGGACTGGTGGAGGGAAGCTAAATGGTGCTCCAGTAATGCTCTTCTGTCCAGCTCGGGGACAGGATAGGGTTGTGGGTTCGATTCCACGTGAGGAGGCCCTCACCCCTATCTGCTCCTTGGAGGCTGAGCGCAGTGGAAAGATGTTCTGCTGAAGGACTGAGTTGTTGTACACTCTGTGGAGCTGAGCTGTGTTCTCGTGTGTGTTGGAGCGGAACAGAGTGGACATCTGCTGATGCTAGGCAGCTGCCGAGGGTTCGTTAGTTAACGGGCGGGAGGGGGGGGGGGCTCTGGGAACAGATGCTCTTCCCCCCCCCAAGCGGGATGGGTCACATGACTGCTAGGAGTCTCCAGAACACCCGATTGTCTCTGGTTGAATGAGCAGGACTGCAACCTTTCCTGCAGCAGCAGAAATATGAACATTTATGAACTCGTTTGTGGAAGAAGGAGAAACATTTCATGTGTTTCCACTAGTTGGAAATAATATCTTTTCTGAACAGCCTCAGGTCATAATAAAACAAATGTGTTGAGTATCCAACTCTTTTGAAGGAGCGTTCGAATATTCCTTCGATATCCCAAACAAGAACAATATTCACCCTTGTATGGCGGCTGGAGTATTACCAATGTTAAAACCCTTTCAAAAAGACGACAAAGGTTCTTGCAAATGTCTTTATTATAATACCAAGACTATTTTTGAGAAGATGAACATTTTACTGAAGGATAAAAAAGTAAAGCGGAACAAACTTCGAAAACAACCGGTATCCCTTCACTGCACTTTACTACGTAAAAAAAATACTTCTGCTCTCAACTTCACTGCTTCAAATCAAACGGTAAAGCAACAACCATACCCTTTGTACTGTACAATTTAAGTCATTAGAAACAAATCTTAGTAAGCTAACTAAATCAGTGAGAACACAGACTGATGTGACCCTTGATTAACATCATCGTTAACCTCTGCTGGCTCGTCCAGACGTAGTTTGTTAAAGTGCAAATTGAACTCTTGGCATCGTAATGCTAACCAAAGCTGCTTTATTCAAAATTAAATAAAACGGACGGGGGGGGCAGGGAGTCGGGGCCGCTACAGCGCATGGCTCTGCGCCCCCGACGCCCCCTGGGGTGGACGGGCGGTTGCCATGGCAGCCTGAATCCCCTGGTCACGCCGGCTGCTCAGGATGCTCTCGATGCACTTGGTCAGCTGCGGCGGCACGTTAGCACGACATCACGTTAGCACGACATCACGTTAGCACGACATCACGTTAGCACGACATCACGTTAGCACGACATCACGTTAGCACGACATCACGTTAGCACGACATCACGTTAGCACGACATCACGTTAGCACGACATCACGTTAGCAAGTTTGAACCGCCCACTGTGGTGACGTCACCACAGGATGGGCGGTCGGCATCACAACCGGGCGAGACGTGTGACGGACAGGCCGCCCGGCTCCGTGCCGACCGGCCGCTCGTCTCACAGTCCCCCCCCGCTTGTGATGTCACACATGGCCCTTGAAGGGCCCATGACATGCCACCAGGTGTGCGTGTGATTGGCCGTTACACGCCGTTTTTAAAATCCGCCCCTCATGACATCACAAGAGGGCCGTGTCCACCCAGACGACACGCCCACTTATGATGTCGTATGGGGCAGATTTGAAAAACGGCTTGTAGAGGCTCACCTGGTGGCATGTCGTGGGCACTTTAATGGCCGCTGGTCACATGGAAGGGGGAGGTGCCAAACGGAGGGGGGAGGAGCCTAACGGAGGACGTACCAGCTGCTGCTGGGCGTGGACCTCCTCGAACGCGGCCTGCCGCATCTGCCGCTCCTGCTCGTCGGAGAGCCGCCATCGCTCCGCGTTGTCCTGGACCACATTCTCCGAGGCTGTGGCGTGCTGCACGCGCTGCAGGGGAGACCAGGCGGTAAAACAAGACGTAACGGGAGGCAAACCTTTTTTTCGTAGGACGGTAGGGGTAAGTCCCGCCTTTTCGCCTCTGATTAGTTTGTGTTTCTTTTAGATGTGGTTTGGGTCAGGGTTAGGTTTAGGGTTAAGCCTAACCCTAACCAATCAGAGGAGAGCCCTTCTAACCAATCAGAGGCGAAAAAGGCGGTACTTACCTCTACCATCTTACAAAAAAATAATTAGCTAACAGGAGGTAGAGTATGTATTACAAATGTTTTTGTTAAAAAAAACATTAAAATAAATGTCAATGTCGAACGTTCGAACGTTATTTGTTATAAGTCCTCTCCTGGTTTGGAGCTATTCTAGCAGTAGCTAGGCTGATAAGCAGTATGCTAGCTCCAGCGTAGTGGTTAGCAGTATTTTAGCTCCAGTGTAAGCTGTTAGTGTAAGCGGCTAGCAGTATGCTAGCTCCAGCGTAGTGGTTAGCAGTATGTTAGCTCCAGTGTAAGCCGTTAGTGTTAGCGGCTAGCAGTATGCTAGCTCCAGCGTAGTGGTTTGCAGTATGTTAGCTCCAGTGTCAGCGGTAAGCAGTATGCTAGCTCCAGCGTAGTGGTTACCAGTATGTTAGCTCCAGTGTCAGCGGGTAGCAGTATGCTAGCTCCAGCGTAGTGGTAAGCAGTATGTTCGCTCCAGTGTCAGCGGTTAGCAGTATGTTAGCTTCAGTGTTAGCGGTTAGCAGTACATTAGCTCCAGCGCAGCGCGGGTCCTGAACCAGGACCGGGGCTGGTGGCGGCCAGGGGAACACTCACTATTCTCTCGATGTAGTCCTGCAGGCTGCCGCAGTGCAGAGACTGAACTTTGACCCAGGCTGCGTTGACCACCCCCTGGCTCTGCTTTACCAGACCCTGGAGGGGGAGGAGAGGACAGGAGGAGGTGAGGGAGGAGGGGGAGGTGAGGGAGGAGGGGGAGGGGAGGGGGGGAGGAGGGGAGAGCGGAGGGGAGAGGAGGAGGTTGAGAGGAGGTGGAGGAAGTGAGCGAGGAGGAGTTGAGGGGAGGTGAGGGTTTGTACCATGAGCTGCTCGCTGGTCTTCATCTGGAGGGAGGCGGGGCAGAGGTTGGGGTCTGAGTTCTGGAGGAGCGGGGCACCGGGCCGGGGCTGCTTGTTCAGTAGGAAGACCCCCTGGTGGGAGAGCAGGTCGGTTAGCGGGTCACCGGGTAACCAGGTCAACTACTGGATAGTTTCACCAGGTAAACTACTGGATAGTTCCACCAGGTAACCAGGTAAACTACTGGATAGTAGGTAGCAGCAGGTTAGCTCCGAAGTTAGCGGTTAGAAGTATGTTAGCTCCAGCCCTAGCGGTTAGCGGTATGCTGGCTCCAGTATTAGCGGTTAGCAGTATGCTAGCTCCAGCGCTAATTGTTAGCAGTATGTTAGCTCAAGCATTAGAGGTTAGCAGTATGTAGCTCCGGATTTAGCGTCGACTAGTATGTTAGCTCCAGCGTAAGCGGTATGCTTGCTCCAGTGTTAACTTTAAGCAGTATGTTAGCTCAAGTGTTAGCGGTGAGCAGTATGCTGGCTCCAGCGTTAGCGGTTAGCAGTATGTTAGCTCTGGTGTTAGCGGTCAGCAGTATGCTACCTACAGTGTAAGCAATAAGCAGTATGTTCCATCGTAAGCGGTTAGCAGAATGCAGAACTGTAGGTTAGCTCTAGTGTTAGCGGTTAGCAGTATGTTAGCTCCAGTGTAAGCAATAAGCAGTATGTTAGCTCCAGCGTTAGTGTTGAGCAGTATGTTAGCTCCAGTGTTAGCAGAATGCTGGCTCCAGAGTTAATGGTTAAAGTATGTTAGCTCTAGTGTTAGCAGTTAGCAGTATGTTAGCTCCAGCGTTCGCTTTAGCAGTATGCTAGCTACAGTGTAAGCAATAAGCAGTATGTAAGCTCCAGTGTGAGCGGTTAGCAGTATGCGTGCTTCAGCGTTAACTGTTAGCAGTATGTTAGCTCAAGCATTAGCGGTCAGCAGTATGTTAGCTCTAGTGTTAGCGGTTAGTATTATGTTAGCTCCAGCGTTAACGGTCAACAGTATGTTAGCTCTAGTGTTAGCGGTAAGCAGTATGTTAGCTCCAGCGTTAACGGTTAACAGTATGTTAGCTCCTGCGTTAGCAGTATGCTAGCTACAGTGCAAGCAATAAGCAGTATGTTAGCTCCAGTGTGAGGGTTTAGCAGTATGCTAGCTCCATCGTTAGTGGTATGCTGGCTTCAGGGTGAGCAGTTAGCAGTATGTTAGCTCCAGCGTTAGCAGTTAGTGTTAGCAGTATGTTAGCTCCAGTGTCCCGTTACTGTACGTTAAATGCGGTGCGTTACTACGAATTGATTGAATAAACTGCGTAATCCAAACGCACCCCTGGCTCCAAACACAAACTGCTAGTGAGGAGACCGGGTGGGTTAACAACGAGATAAGCGATTATGATTGGCTAATGCAGACAGATTCGATGAAGCAGCAGAAATGGCGAGGCCGGAGCAATCCAATGAAAAGTTGGCATTTTCTGTAGTATTCGGCAGATGTTCCACAGCCTTTGCAACTAAGCAAATTAAAATTCAGTTGGAAGTATATCAGGGCCTTGAATGGGCAGTTCAACCATTTAACACATTAAGGCCAAGTGAAAACTGCTCAGAAAAATCCAAATTCTTTGACATATAGCAACTTTCTTTTTTTACAGTAACGCAAATAGTTACTTTTATTATAGAGTAATTCAGTTACTAACTCAATTACTTTTTTGGAACAAGTAGTGAGTAACTATAACTCATTACTTTTTTTTAAAGTAACGTTTCCAACACTGGTTAGCAGTATGTTAGCTCCAACTTAGCGTTAGCACTATGTTCGCTCCAGCGTTAGCGGTTAGCGGTACGTTAGCTCCAGCGTTAGCGGTTAGCAGTACGTCAGCTCCAGCGTAAGCGGTTAGCAGTACGTCAGCTCCATCGTTAGCGGTTAGCAGTATGTCAGCTCCATCGTTAGCGGTTAGCAGTACGTTAGCTCCAGCGTTAGCGGTGAGCAGTACGTTAGCTCCAGCATTAGCGGTTGGCAGTATATCAGCTCCATCGTTAGCGGTATGCTGGCTCCAGGGTGAGCGGTACCTCAGCCTCGTACTCGGCCCAGGCCACCTTGCGCTCCGCCTCGCTCAGCTCCTCGTCGGCCTTGTGGTCCAGCAGGGTCTCGTGCTCGTGGTACGACACAATCTGGTCCTTGCAGCTCTTCAGCAGCTCAGACAGCACCACGTCCTGGGAGGGGAACACCTCGTTAGTACGGCAAAACACTGGGATTACACGGTCGTTAGGTCGTTAACAGAGTCTGTGGGACCCAACATACGACATGCTGTGTTAGAAGAGATAGTAGTAGTAGTAGCATCAGTACTAGTATAGTAGTAGTAGCATTAGTTGTAGTAGTAGCACTAGTAATAGTAGTAGTAGTAGTAGTACTAGAAGTAGGAGTAGTAGTATAGTAGTAGTAGACACTGCTGGCTTCAGAGTGTAACAGCAGTAGTAGTATAGTAGTAGTAGTACAGTTGTAGTAGTACAGTAGTAATATAGTAGAAGTAGTATAGTAGTAGTAGTATAGTAGTACAGTAGTAGTATAGTAGTAAGAGTCACTGTTGGCTTCAGGGTGTAACAGCAGTAGCAGTAGTATAGCAGTAGTATAATAGTAGTAGTATAGCAGTAGTAGTAGTAATGTAGCAGTAGTAGTCACTGCTGGCTTCAGGGTGTAACAGCAGTGGTAGTAGTATAGCAGTAGTAGTATAGTAGTAGTAGTAAAGTAGTAGTAGTATAGTAGTACAGTAGTAGTATAGTAGTAGTAGTCACCGTTGGCTTTTGGGTGGTGGTGGTGCGCTTGCTCTTCTTGGAGTTCGGGTCATCCAGCATGTCGGGCTCAAACATGTAGAGCTCCGTGAGCTCGAAGAGGGTGAAGTGCCTCTCGATCTGCTGCTGGTCCACCACACGGAACGACAGAGACTGCTTGGCCACCTGCCGGTCGTAGATCTTCTCCTCCATCGTTCCCTGGAGAAGGTCACACCCATCAACACCAGTTGATCACAAACAAGAGGTCATCACTGGCAGATCACAACCACCAGTAGATCACCACAACCAGTAGATCACCACAACCAGTAGATCACAAACAAGAGGTCAACATCAGTAGATCACAAAAAGAGATCTCCACTAGTAGATCACAAACAAGAGATCTCCACTAGATCACAAACAAGAGATCTCCACTAGTAGATCACCACCACCAGTGGATCACCACTAGCAGATCACCACCACCAGTGGATCACCACTAGCAGATCACCACCACCAGTGGATCACCACTAGCAGATCATCACCACGAGTGGATCACCACTAGCAGATCAACACCACCAGTGGATCACCACTAGCAGATCACCACCACCAGTGGATCACCACTAGCAGATCACCACCACCAGTGGATCACCACCACCAGTAGATCCTCTAGATCTAGAGGTTACCTGGGCCAGGAAGCGGTAGACAAAGACGTTCTTGAGCTGTCCGAAGCGGTACACCCTGAAGATGCTCTGGATGTCATAGGAGGGGTTCCAGGAGGCGTCGAAGATGATGACCCGGTTGGAGGCCACCAGGTTGATGCCCAGGGACCCCGCCCTCGTGGAGATCAGGAACAACCGGCCCCTGGGGCGCGGGAGGGGGGGGGAAGGATAAGGTACGGCTGGGCGATGAATCGAATTTTGATCGCGATTTTGATTTTAGCGTCAAACGATCACAGAACTAATATCGAGTTTTCAATTCTTTTTTTTTTTTTAATGTTATATAGAAAGTGCAGAACAGCTGGATACATATCTGTACATTATTTTAGATTTGAACATTTTGTATTTTTTTAAGGAAATTTCAAAGTTCTCAGTTGCAAAGTGTTTTTTGGGAGAGACATGCTGAATAAATACACCATGTTTTCAAAATGTTTTTCAAAAATAATCGCTTGAATAATCGTGATTTCAATATTGACCAAAATAATCGTGATTATGATTTTTTCCATAATCAAGCAGGATAAGGGAGGCTCAGGTTAAGGGAAGACTCCGCAAAGGACTCAAGGCTCACCTGTTCAGAGTTCACCTAGACTCTGTATAGCCTCCCCACTTACCCCCCCCCCACACCCCTCTTATTTAATTGCTGTATGTTGTACGCCCTGGCACTTTATGTACACACGTATGCTGTACATCTTTGCACTTAAAAATAGTGCTTAGCATCGTGTAGCATCTTATGTTAGCTATCTTTGCTGTATATGGGGAATGGGTTAACCTAGCGCTTGTTAGTGCTTGGCACCTGGTTCTACAAACGTCCTTACTGTACCGACAGCAATATATTGTTGTTTCTCTTGCTTCTGACAAATGTACTGATTGCAAGATGCTTTGGATAAAAGCTTCTGCTAAAGGCCCTATGTAAATGGAAGGGGAAATGTTATACTCAGGTGAAAGGTTAGGGTAAGGGAAAGTCTAATATAAGGGACTCGAAGCCGTTCATATAAATAAAGATGTGCCGCACTGAGGTCAATGATGATAGCTTTGATCTCAGTTAGTGTGAGGTCCGTTAATGCCATGAGAAAATGAAGCATTCTGATACCGGAAAACCAAAAACCCAGAACCCAGAAGCCGGTCCGGCCAGGTTCAGACGTACCGGGTGTTGGCGGTGTTGTTGAAGTTCTCCGCCCACTTCTTCCTGAGCGTAGCATTGGTGGTGCCGTCTAAGCGGTAGTAGTCAACGTCCCTGACCCAGGAACCGTTCCCTGCGGAGGGGAGAGGACCAATCACAATCACTGCTCAGCTATTGTCCCGCCCACTGCCATTATGAAGAGCCTCTTTATAAAGGTTAGCCTACCTTTGTAAAAGGGGTCTCCAGACTTCCTGTTCTTGTGGGCGTTCATCAGGAAGTCCTCCATCAGGTCCAACGAGATCAGGGATTGGCTGAACACCAGGCTGGGGAGGAAACCATAGAGAACCATTCAGACATGAATAGTCAAAAAAGAATAATAAATATATATGCATTTGAACCTGGGAATGCGTTACCCTGGCTCCGCCCGCCTATGTACTTCCGCTCAATTTTCATTTCCCTTAAGTACTATGTCTGGGTTTGCGGTATATTCGCAGGTTTTCTCCGGCCAAATTTTGCCGGTATATTCAGCAAACAGAAACTGAAAACAATGACGTTGAGGTTGGGCGCTAGTTTGAGTAGTAGTCAAACGTTAGCGATTGGTTATGGCAGATCCAGAGTGGCACCGGGGAGATCCAATAGTTTTAAACTCCAACAGACACCCGCCTTCAAGTGAGTTTATGTTAGTCAATGGAGAGAGGCCAGACTCTCTGTGCAAATGAAATGAAGTACGAGAGTCTGGTAGGACCAGGCTACGAATGCGTGCTTCTTACACTTTGTCCCCCAGCTCTTCGGCCATGCGGAGGATCTCGAACAGCAGCACCATTTTCCCAGAATGCTCCAGGACCGAGGCGTCGCTGGGGGTCAAGAGGTTGCTGTACCACCCCTCAGACGACGGGCCGTTCGCAGTCCAGCTGTTCGACAGCCCCGCCCCTGAGCAGAGAGAACAACCCTCAGGATACATCTGTCATCAGGTGTACCTGTCAACTAGCTACACCTGTAAACTAGCTAAACCGCTAAACTAGATACACCCCTAAACTAGCTACACCGCTAAACTAGCTACACCTGTAAACTAGATACACCTGTCAACTAGATACACCGCTAAACTAGCTACACCTGTCAACTAGCTACACCGCTAAACTAGCTACACCTGTCAACTAGATACACCGCTAAACTAGCTACACCTGTAAACTAGCTACACCGCTAAACTAGATACACCTGCCAACTAGCTACACCTGTAAACATACACATATATATATATATATACAGTGGGGCAAAAAAGTATTTAGTCAGCCACCAATTGTGCAAGTTCTCCCACTTAAAAAGACGAGAGAGGCCTGTAATTTTCATCATAGGTAAACCTCAGCTATGAGAGACAAAATGAAAAAAGAAATCCAGAAAATCACATTGTCTGATTTTTTAAGAATTTATTTGCAAATTATGGTGGAAAATAAGTATTTGGTCACCTACAAACCAGCAAGATTTCTGGCTGTCACAGACCTGTAACTTCTTCTTTAAGAGGCTCCTCTGTCCTCCACTTGTTACCTGTATTAATGGCACCTGTTTGAACTCCTTATCAGTATAAAAGACACCTGTCCACAACCTCAAACAGTCACACTCCAAACTCCACTATGGCCAAGACCAAAGAGCTGTCAAAGGACACCAGAAACACAATTGTAGACCTGCACCAGGCTGGAAAGTCTGAATCTGCAGTAGGTAAGCAGCTTGGTGTGAAGAAATCAACTGTGGGAGCAATTATTAGGAAATGGAATACATACAAGACCACTGATAATCTCCCTCGATCTGGGGCTCCACGCAAGATCTCACCCTGTGGGGTCAAAATGATCACAAGAACGGTGAACAAAAATCCCAGAACCACACGGGGGGACCTAGTGAATGACCTCCAGAGAGCTGGGACCAAAGTAACAAAGGCTACCTTCACTAATACACTACGCCGCCAGGGACTCAAATCCTGCAGTGCCAGACGTGTCCCCCTGCTAAAGCCAGCGCATGTCCGGGCCCGTTTGAAGTTTGCTAGAGAGCATTTGGATGATCCAGAACAGGGTTGGGAGAATGTCATATGGTCAGATGAAACCAAAATAGAACTTTTTGGTAAAAACTCAACTCGTCGTGTTTGGAGGAGAAAGAATGCTGAGTTGCATCCAAAGAACACCATTCCTACAGTGAAGCATGGGGGTGGAAACATCATGCTTTGGGGCTGTTTTTCTGCCAAGGGACCAGGACGTCTGATCCGTGTGACGGAAAGAATGAATGGGGCCATGTATCGTGAGATTTTGAGTGAAAACCTCCTTCCATCAGCAAGGGCACTGAAGATGAAACGTGGCTGGGTCTT
Organism: Pollachius pollachius; assembly: GCF_949987615.1. Classification (NCBI taxonomy): domain Eukaryota; kingdom Metazoa; phylum Chordata; class Actinopteri; order Gadiformes; family Gadidae; genus Pollachius; species Pollachius pollachius. The sequence goes on along the minus strand of NC_136939.1, from coordinate 2,794,426 downwards.
TCAGCATGACAATGACCCCAAACACACCGCCCGGGCAACGAAGGAGTGGCTTCGTAAGAAGTATTTCAAGGTCCTGGAGTGGCCTAGCCAGTCTCCAGATCTCAACCCCATAGAAAATCTTTGGAGGGAGTTGAAAGTCTGTGTTGCCCAGCGAAGGCCCAAAAACATCACTGCTCTAGAGGAGATCTGCATGGAGGAATGGGCCAAAATACCAGCTGCAGTGTGTGAAAACCTTGTAAAGACTTACAGAAAACGTTTGACCTCTGTCATTGCCAACAAAGGGCATGTAACAAAGTATTGAGATGACCTTTTGTTATTGACCAAATACTTATTTTCCACCATAATTTGCAAATAAATTCTTTAAAAATCAGTCATTTTCTAGATTTTTTTTTTTTCATTTTGTCTCTCATAGCTGAGGTTTACCTATGATGAAAATTACAGGCCTCTCTCATCTTTTTAAGTGGGAGAACTTGCACAATTGGTGGCTGACTAAATACTTTTTTGCCCCACTGTACACACAAACACACATATAAATATTATATATATATATATATGCATTTTATTTTCTACTATATATATATATACAAAAGGTTCCAACTAGTTTCAACATCAGGTTAACCCTCAGCAGATGCAGACTGTGAAGGGGTATGAAGCAAGGGTTTATGGGAGATGGAGTTTGTAAAATACCTGCAGCTGGGCAGGGTCGGTTTGACGTCGCTCCGCTCCCTGAGCTCTGCACCTCCCCGTCTCCTCCTGCTCCTCCTCCTCCCTCCCTGGGCAGAGGAATGTGAGTAGGAGACAACATGAGGTCACCATAACTTCAGCACAGTTGAAGTGGAAACACTTCACATTTCACGCCTGAGAACCTTCTGTTTGCTGCAGCTTCTTATCCTAATGTGTGTCTGACCTTAATGGAAGCTGTTTAACTAATATCTGTAGTATTCTTTGGCTGTGTTGTAGGATGTGTTTTACTGTTATAAAGTAGTGTACTGCAGCTCCTCTAAGCCAGGTCTCTCTTTGAAAAGAGATGTTCAATCTCAAAGGATTTACCTTGCATAGTAAAGGTCAACTAACTTGTGTTATACAATTCTGTCTTAAATTATTACATCTATTGTATTTGAATGGTTGTCATTTGACTGTTTGACAGGATTGCTGTCTATGTAAGAGACAAGCTTACCTGTATGACCTCTGACCTGAGTCCATTTCATAATAACAACATTGGTATAAATGATATGAATAATTTCAGAATGAACCTCCTGATCGTGGTAGCGCCGTCTGGACACAACAGGGCAGAAGCTTTTATCTGGTTCTTCCCATCAAACGTCCCCTGGAGAGCACAAAACCTTAGTTTAGTTTATGAAGACTTAAACCACAGTTTAGTTTACAAAGATTAAACTACGGCTAAATACAGTTTAGTTTACAAGACTAAACCACGTTTAGTCTTTGTAAACAGTTTAGTTTACAAAGACTAAACCACGTCTCACTACAGTTTAGTCAACAAAGATAAAACCATGTCTAAATACAGTTTAGTTTACAAAGACTAAACCACATCTAACAGCAGTTTAGTTTACAAAGACTAAACCACGTCTAATTACAGTTTAGTTTACAAAGACTAAACCACATCTAACTACAGTTTAGTTTACGAAGAATAAACCATGTCTAACTACAGTTTCGTTTACAAAGACTAGACCACATCTAATTACAGTTTAGTTTACAAAGACTAAACCACATCTAACTACAGTTTAGTTTACAAAGATTCAACTACGGCTAAATACAGTTTAGTTTACAAGACTAAACCACGTTTAGTCTTTGTAAACAGTTTAGTTTACAAAGACTAAACCACGTCTCACTACAGTTTAGTCAACAAAGATAAAACCACGTCTAAATACAGTTTAGTTTACAAAGACTAAACCACATCTAACAGCAGTTTAGTTTACAAAGACTAAACCACGTCTAATTACAGTTTAGTTTACAAAGACTAAACCACATCTAACTACAGTTTAGTTTACGAAGAATAAACCATGTCTAACTACAGTTTAGTTTACAAAGACTAGACCACATCTAATTACAGTTTAGTTTACAAAGACTAAACCACATCTAACTACAGTTTAGTTTACAAAGATTCAACTACGTCTAAATAAAGTTTAGTTTACAAGACTAAACCATGTGTAACTACAGTTTAGTTTACAAAGACTAAACCACGTCTCACTACAGTTTAGTTTACAAAGACTAAACCACGTCTAACTACAGTTTAGTCAACAAAGACTAAACCACGTCTAACTACAGTTTAGTCAACAAAGATAAAACCACGTCTAAATACAGTTTAGTTTACAAGACTAAACCATGTTTAACTACAGTTTAGTTTACGAAGACAAAACCACGTCTAAACAAGTCTAACTATACCTGGTAATAAACATTTGTTGAGAAAAACAAGACAACATAGAGGGTAAGAGACAGGATTCACTTCATATACTAAAAACAAGACAGCATACAAGGTTAGAGGTAAGTTAGGGTAAGGTTCACTTTATGAACGAGGTCATGAGCCCTCTCACCTTGTTCTCCTTGCTGATGTAGTTGAGATGCAGGCACCAGGGGTGGGTCCACACGCGACCCAGGATCTGGAAGTCCTTGAAGAGGGTGGACCCGGACCCGGGCTTCAGCCTGCTGCGGTCCCCTGCCGGTCCCACCGCTGCAACGACACCACCCATGAGACTCACTGTACCTCACAGCACACCCCATGAGACACTCTGTACCCCCTGTCTCACAGCCCACACCCCATGAGACACTCTGTACCCCCTGTCTCACAGCACACCCCCATGAGACACTCTGTACTCCCTGTGTCACAGCAACACGCATGGGACACTCTGAAACCCACGCTACCTAAGAGCAGTCAGAGGGCCCTGATTTCCTCACGGGTTGTGAGGTTGATCAGCTGTCAGTGACATCACAAGTGGGAGAGTCCACCCAGATCGGTGTGGACACTCCCACTTGTGATGTGACTTTGGGTTAGACCTAAGGCCCCGTGATACAGCCTGATGGGATGACCTAGGGCCCCCTGATACAGCGAAATGTAACAGTACTAGAGGGTCTTACTGGTGTAGTGGTCCAGGTAGTGGCAGTATTAGAGGGTCTTACTGGTATAGTGGTCCAGGTAGTGGCAGTATTAGAGGGTCTTACTGGTGTAGTGGTCCAGGTTGTAACAGTGTTAGAGGGTCTTACTGGTGTAGTGATCCAGGTTGTAACAGTATTAGAGGGTCTTACTGGTGTAGTGGTCCAGGTTGTAACAGTATTAGAGGGTCTTACTGGTGTAGTGGTCCAGGTTGTAACAGTATTAGAGGGTCTTACTGGTGTAGTGGTCCAGGTTGTAACAGTACTAGAGGGTCTTACTGGTGTAGTGGTCCAGGTAGTGGCAGTATTAGAGGGTCTTACTGGTGTAGTGGTCCAGGTTGTAACAGTGTTAGAGGGTCTTACTGGTGTAGTGATCCAGGTTGTAACAGTATTAGAGGGTCTTACTGGTGTAGTGGTCCAGGTTGTAACAGTATTAGAGGGTCTTACTGGTGTAGTGGTCCAGGTTGTAACAGTATTAGAGGGTCTTACTGGTGTAGTGATCCAGGTAGTGGCAGTATTAGAGGGTCTTACTGGTGTAGTGATCCAGGTTGTAACAGTATTAGAGGGTCTTACTGGTGTAGTGGTCCAGGTTGTAACAGTATTAGAGGGTCTTACTGGTGTAGTGGTCCAGGTTGTAACAGTGTTAGAGGGTCTTACTGGTGTAGTGGTCCAGGTTGTAACAGTATTAGAGGGTCTTACTGGTGTAGTGGTCCAGGTTGTAACAGTATTAGAGGGTCTTACTGGTGTAGTGGTCCAGGTTGTAACAGTATTAGAGGGTCTTACTGGTGTAGTGGTCCAGGTTGTAACAGTATTAGAGGGTCTTACTGGTGTAGTGGTCCAGGTTGTAACAGTATTAGAGTGTCTTACTGGTGTAGTGGTCCAGGTTGTAACAGTATTAGAGGGTCTTACTGGTGTAGTGGTCCAGGTTGTAACAGTATTAGAGGGTCTTACTGGTGTAGTGGTCCAGGTAGTGTCGGTAGAGGCGGTACTGCAGCGGCGTCACCCTCACCGCCAGGACGTACTCGTGTTTGGGGGGGAGGAACTTGGTCAGGGCGGAGTAGTCCCTCCTCTAGGGGGAGAACGAGAACACAACGTGAGCTCTCTCTCTGTCTGTCTCCCTCTCTCTCTGTCTGTCTCCCTCTCTCTCATCACACTCTTTCTCCCCTCCTCTCCTACTCTCTCTCTCTGTCTGTCTCCCTCTCTCTCTGTCTGTCTCCCTCTCTCTCTGTCTGTCTCCCTCTCTCTCCCCCCCCCTCTCTCTTCCACTTACTGTACTAAACAGTTCATGTGTGTGTCAGTACAGTAGTACTAGTACAGTATATAACCCAGTACTAAACACACCAGTGGTCGTGTTAGTACAGTACCTGTACCCAGACACCAGCGCTACTACAGTATGTAATACATACCCGTGTCAGTATAGTGCAGTACCTGTACGCAGCCGGCCAACATGGCGTGCAGGACGTGTGCGCGGTTCTTCATGATGCGGACGTCACGGGGGGTGGAGTCGGCACACTGGCCGTTCTGGATGGGGTTGATGAAGCGGTTCCTGAACTCCTTCAGGGAACCCAGCAGGTTCTCCTTGATGAAGCTCACCATGCAATGGTCTGTGGGGACACGCGCTGGTCAGCTTATGGCGCGTTTCCACCGGAGGGCGCGGTTCGGTTCTGTTCGCAAAGGTGCGGCACGGTTCGCGTTTCCACCGCCAAAAGCGGGCGTGACCCGGACTGAGCCGTACTGAGCCGTACTCGTTTCGCACTCGTCTCCGGTGCCCCTCCGATGGAGTACTGAGACGCCTGAAAGGGTGCCGGCAAGTTTGAGCTACACGCGCCCTCCGTTGATTGGTCGACAGAATCGTCACTTCCGGGCGACATGGGGATAAAAACAAACAAACAGTACCCGCGGGGTATTATTCCGGACAATGGACATGTCGCGCAAAACTTTAGCTTGGGCGAGCAAGGACGTGGAGGCGTTCGA